>NW_010427491.1:12011-13865 GCF_000710305.1 Buceros rhinoceros silvestris | reverse complement strand
TAATGAGAGAAACTGCCAGTTTTAATGAGTAACGTATTTAGAGAAAAACCCTGCTGAAGGATTTATCTTTTACGATATCAATACGCACGTGGACGGGAAGAAATAAAGCGGGATTTGTAAATATTTGGGACACTTCCAAAAATATATGTTAATTTTATCTCCACACCCCCCTTTTATCTATCTATCTCTCTGTCTGTCTGTCTATCTATCTATCTATCTATCTATCTATGTATCTATTTATTTTGGGGGAAGGTGCTGGGGAAGCCTGCTAAAAGTCGGTGATTCTACAGCAATCAATAGTTTTCATCACGTTGAGGGGCTCAAATGAGATTATACGCATTCGAGGGATGGGAAATGGGGGGGGAGGGGGGGTAAACCAAACCAAACCCAAACCGACAGCGGCGATTAACCCTTTCCGTCCCGTAAAGATCAGCTATAAATTCGGTCCTGAGTTTGGTTACAGGTGAAAAATACGACGGCTTCTCGAGGAGGGGGGAAAGGGAGAAAAGAAAAAATCAGCTTTTGGAAATGACTAAAGAGGTAGTGATGGTTTCGGAAGGGAGGCAGCATTAGGGCTGAGGGAGATGCCCTTACTGGCTAGGGCTGGGGCAGTACCGGGCTGCGGCGGCCGAGCCCCAGGAGAGAACGGGGCCGCGCGGGACTAACAGTCCGATCTGCCGGAGCTCATCGCGGTCACAATCCCGGGACTCAGATCCGAGAACCTGGCCACGGCAGGCAGCGAGGTCCCCCCACAAATTCAGAGACTCTGACTCCTGTTGGGAGGGCTGGTTTCGTCCCATTGCATCGCGGTGGCTCAGCGCAGCCTCGCCACTCGGGCACACAGAAAAGCTCCTTCAGTCAGCTGAGGCTTAAAACTTTTCTTCAGGAGCTTCGGACTAGCAAGATGCTTTGCAAGAAGGGTCTGAGTTTGGTCTCCCAGAAGTTCAGATTTCCCCTCGCTGCCTTGCGGGATGAGGCGAGGAGACCAGGGCTGAGCCTGTGCAACGTGCCGAGAGGGGAAAGGGGTTTCGCACAAGGCTGAAATTGGAAACAATGCAGCGGGGAAATCAATCACGAAACGCATTAGCTGCATCGGGGTGTGGGCTTTGACTCCTCTAGAGGTGTGCGATCTTCAATCTTCAAGTTTTAGCTACTGCATGTGAGGGAGAAGTGTGCCGTAACAGCACTAAATCTATCAAAACACAAGAAAACCTGTCAGTGGGCTTCTGCGCCCCCAGGAAACACTCGTGACTTTAATAATACAATTTGGCTTATTAAATCGAGCTACCGCTTAAAAAAAAAAAAAAAAGCAAGGCATCTTCTCCCTTTTAGAGAGAACCTTTTCGGAGTGCACTAACTCTGTCACAGGACTGGCTGGTAGCGCCGGCTCCGCTTTAATCCGGTCAGAAACGGCACACTGTTACGGGGAGTGCAGGCAGGGGGGTAAGGTCTTTGGCAGTTGGGGGTAAATAAACCCGCAAAAATTCAAGGAGGAGGAAAATCCTCAAACCACGTAAAAGAAGAGGGCAGAGCGCGAGTTAGGCCGAGAGTTCCGGAACAGGAGTGGAAAATCCAAATTTCTTCTCAGCCGAGTGCCGCCCGGCCCCAGCAGCAGCAGACGCGGGCGCACACGGAGGGCTAGGCGGGTCAGGGATATTTATTGCTTTAAACTTTCGCCTTTGTTATCTTCCCCGTGTCAGGAAGTGTTCGAGGACAGGAAATACAGCGGAGATTTTGTCTCCGGGGTGAACAGAAATCTCTGGGTAACGAGAGAGTTTAAGGCCCGCTTTTCAGTCCCGACACTGGCGGGGGTCCCGCCGGGGGACATCGGGCCCTTTCGTTCTTCCCGCGGGC
>NW_010427491.1:4859-11134 GCF_000710305.1 Buceros rhinoceros silvestris | reverse complement strand
AGGCGAGGAGCCAAAGGCAGCGGGGAGAATTGCAAACCCTCCCGGTGCGAGCGGCGCTAGCCGCCGTACAAAGGGCTGTTCCTGGCTGAGCGAAGGCGTCTTCTCTCAAAGGCGATTAGGCATTCACTGCTGCCACCCCTGCTCGCGTCCACATCTTTAATGTCTCGCCAGCTCTCAACATCGCCGTGCGGGCGGCACTGCCCGGTTGCCCTTCCGAGAGGGTCACTCTCCTCCCCCGCGCCGTACTGACCTCTTCAACAGGGTTTCAAGAGATGCAAAAAACCTCAGCAAAACCCAGCAACGGCAGCGAAGGGGAAATAACACCAAATAAATGAAGGAATATAGCAACCAGAAGAGACTAAGTTTGACGATTGGTAGTGGATGACTTCTCTGTTGGGCAGCGAGTGATCTGGTCTAAACATTGCAGAGGATGTACTGCCTGTCTTTGGTCATTATAAGGTATATTTACTGCTTACCAAAAAGCACAGCCACAACCTTTAAATAAAAATTTAAAGCCAAACGCACAGTATCATCTGCATGGAAGTTAGACAGCTCGAATTAATTGGCTGAAGATAGTAGATACGTGTAAACACAAAGTGATGCCCTTTTAAATTAGCTGTTATTGCCTAGATCCTGAAAACAAATTTTGCAAAATTAATCACCGGAGAAGCAGTAGAAAGACCCCAAAAGGAGACAAAATCTACACAGGGAACAGTTAGAATTCGGTGTATGTAAACACCACAAGTTCGGTGTGCTGACACAAATATCCCTGCAATGCACACAGATTATACCTGTTCTGAAGAGAAGCTGCCTCGCTATAATAGGAAAAAACCAAACCAAACCACACCAAACCCCTTAACAAGATTTGCATACTGTCAACCCTGCGAGTTACAAAACTGCAGACACAAACTTGTTACAGTGGTTACATACAAAATAGGAGAATCCTGAGTGAAAATAGTGCAATCAGCAGGTTAAAGGGATGAATTAAAGATGGACTGTGACCCTTTGCACAATCATTTCTCATGCATGAAAGCAGAAGAAGGAGAGGGGGGATTTTTATGTATTGTCCACTGTTCAGTGGTCTCTGTTTTGAACAGGGGCAAATAAAAGCCATCAATAAATCATGAATCTTACATTAAGAATAAGCATGGACAGCATACAGCTTAGCATTTTTTCTTGCTAGTGGGACATGTGACATACATTTCATACAAAGATAAAGAGTACATCATACAGTACAGTGGTCTTGGGTTATATATGTGTATAGACAGAAAGCCAATCAGAGAATTAATGCAGTAGATATAACACCAATATGTGTTACTCATTTGTAGCATTCACCTGGAGTGTATAATCATTATTAAAGCTACTTGTGGTTTCCTTTGTGTTGCTCCAAATCCTGCATTCAGCCCCAGCTCATGAAAAGAAATGTATCATGAGTAAATGTAGCAGGAGATTGAGCTGCCTGTCATTGTTTGTTCTCTGTCTCTATAGGATGTGTATTTCTGCCTGTATGGTTATTTACATCCACATATTGTGACTTTTCCAACCCTGTTGCATGCAGCTTCTGCTTTCCTGTGTAAACAAACATATAGGGTGAACTCAGTATCTAAAGAACCTGCAAGAAACTTTAGCAGTTTCACTGTCAAATACATGTTTTGCAGATTAGAAAATTTTAATGTATCTGAACTACAGATCAGAACTGTGGATCAGAGGAAATTTGATGTCTTTATGATGATTTTCCAGACAATTGTCTGCTATGCACTAGTGCACTCAGTCTCATGAAATGTTGGAAAGACAAGAAAATCTCTTTGGAGGAGACAGGCCAGTAAATGCGTCCCAGCCCCAGGACCATACCTGATGACATGTACTCTGGGCAATGCTGCAAGTGCAATCAGTAAAGAGGCTGTGTCATTCCCACTGTTGTCAAGAGTGCCAAGATGGATGGGGGGCCTTGGAAAGAGGCTAGATACGATCTGAAGACCATATGAATTTGTGCCATGTGGTAGGACAAAATGTGTGTGTGAGGAGTGACTACAGTAAAGGCAAAGAGGGCTAGGGAAAAAATAAAAAAAACATGATCACAGCAGGGGTAGGAGAAGAATAAGCAAAAATGTATGGAGGAACAAGTAGGACCACAGAGGGGCAGAAGTGAGAAAAATACTTAAGAAATTGAATGCACTGCCATAGGAAACTGATAAAATAAGAAGGAAAGAATTTGATGGTGAAAAGAATATGAAAGAAAGAGCATGACAGAATGAGGAATGAAGAGAGGGAAGACGGAGGCAGGGCAGGAAAACAGAAGACAGACTATTTCTCGGAGATGCTGTGTGTGTTTGTGTTTGATGCTGAGGCTGTGACAAATCACATGCTGCCAATGATGATAGTGAAATGGCACTTGACTGCAAGAGTCTTCCAGTCCCTCTCACAAAAATAATTTTACTGTTAGGGCTACAATCAGTCTTAACATATTTGTTAAAACATGGTTGTGTTTATATTCATTATAACATTGTAATTGTTTAATTATTTGCCACTCTTGGATTTGCATAGGATTACTTCCTCCTAAAAAAGAAATTTTTGTTTGTTTGTTTGCTTGTTTTGTTTGCGAGAAAACATTACTGTTTCAAAAGAAAGTACCCACCTCTGCCAAACCTCCCTCTCAGAAGCCTGCCTCTCTCTCTCTGTAATTCCTGTAGGTCAAAGAGGACCCCTGCTCCGCATATGTGCAGAAACTAGCAGGCCTATAAAAACTTGATGTGAGTCAGCACTGCTCCATAAAAGGTCAACTACAGCTGAATCAAGCTACTCTTAAAAGGCATCTACCACAGAGAAGAAATATGAGACAGACAGGAACAGAAAGGGATAGGTATTAATCAGAGGGAAAGACAGAAGGCAAAGAACAGAAAATTCTGCCAAGCCTTAATACTTTTCCTCTAATATGTTCAACAATGCCTGTATACCCTACACAGGCTGATGGCTAAGGTCAGGTTGATCTTAGCTATGCAAAAGGAAGCAGCTGTCAACTGTGGCACATGGCAGATGGAGAACTCTTATCAGATTTTTTAAAACCTGAAATTACTTTTTTTTTTTTTAATTTAGAAATTGATTTGCTGTGTGACATTAGAAACCCTAATACTGGCACCACATGTTGCAATGAACCATCTTCCGCCTCTGCGTGACAAGATAAGAATGTTTTTATGATGTGTGTATATTTTGCCATACTTGGATTTTCGAAGATAATTGGGGTCAGCCTTATTTGTTTCAGGCCTCCTGCCTCTTTATCTAGACTGCACTATAAATATTACAGTGTCAATACTGAAACTATCGGATTTGACAACATTTGTTTACATGGTAGAAGGGAAAAAACCAGCTTTATTGCAGGAATTATGACAGGAGGTCAGAATAAATGAGCAGAATATTCCTTCTTCTCCCTCAAATCTCTGTTAGATGGCAATGTTTCTTGGTGGAACTTCACCAACATGAACTGTTACAGCACTCATGATTCAAAACTTGAGCAAATGACTAACATTTTAAGAGAAACTTAAGGTATGCCAGAAGCATGAAACACCTGTTTAGAAGCACCACTGAAAATGATTTTAGAATACACTTTGCAACAGTGCTATTATTACTGGCTTTAATGATAACACTATGTTCATCTGTTGATTTCTCAGGCTCTCAAAGGCTTAAGACAGTCATTACCTCCAGGACTCAGTTCTTAATAACAGGATGGAAGTTGTAGATATCTGTGCACAGGAAGGATGTGCAGAGCTCAGTCAAAAGTTTTTAACCAAATAACCTGGTGAGGCAGGTAATAGCTATTATACCCATTTCACAGATACACTGAACTGTGTTTCACGAGAAAACGGGTGAATTTCTACTGCAAATATTGTCAATGAGACACTTGTTTCAATTTATAGTAAAACATCGTGACATACTTCTTAGCCTTAAGATAGTAAAGTAAATGTCTCTGCATCTTTACGTTCTGGCAAATAAATGCCTGTATTGCAAACGTAGCTGTGTGCACAGTATTACACTGGGGCATCAGGTTTAATACTTAAGCAGACATAAACCCAAATATTTTTGCATGCATTTTCATCTGTGATCTAACTAGATCTACAAATGTTACAGATGCTCCTGCCTACTATCAAGCAGCTATAAAGTGAAAAAAATCCCACAAACTTTTGGGTAGTATTTTCTTCCTTATGTATGTTACAGTATACATAAATAGTGTTTGACTCTAAGGTTATTATTATACAAGCAGACTCCTTATGGGCTTAAGAACTCTGTTTATATTGTGGTTAAGCCTTTGCCTATTGTTAAGGACTCAAGTCACTCCACTGTCATAAATGGCCTGACACATAAGCCTGAAGGTAGTTGGATAAAGTATGTGGCTTTTTGAAACTCTGTCACCTTTCATTTCCAATATTATATACTGTCATCATTACAAAGGACTAATTTTAGGATTTTTGGGTGAAATCTTGCCTCTACCATTAAGGAAGAGGAAGGAAGGACTTGAACTGTCAGTTGGCTTCATGTCTTTCCTTCTTTTGGAAGAAGTGTTTTGGTTTATACAGGTTGGCTGCATCTAAACTCATTTTGCGTCTGGAATCTTCTATAAATTTAAGAGCTCAAAAAGAAACGCAGACATGCACATAAGAAGGGCTGGTCTTTGATTTAAGGACATAAAAGAGCAACGGTTTCTTGTTTTTTATGGGAAGTCAAGCAGATATTAGGCAAAGTTCTTGCTACTTGCTTCTGTTTTATGAATGTGTTTCAGCTTCATTTCCTGTTATCTTTTCTTCCTGTGCGTTATGCCTACTCAGCATAGTTCGATGGAAGAAAAATGAACGACTGAATGCACGTAAACACAGCTTAGATTAAAAGGATTATCTGGAAGAGTCAAGTATGACAGTCTAGAACAGTGGAAACATGCATTTTGGGGTCTAAACACACAAACCCTTACCCAGTTGATCAATGACATTGATGCCAGTCAGGTATATAAGGTGTATGTAATTTTATTCACTTAAATCAGGACTTCTATTATAAAAATTTCAGTACAGAATTCTGTGGTAGAAGCTTTAGTTGAAATTGTTATTTTTTCAGGTCAGTGTGATTTTCATATGAGAAAACCCCACATGCCTAAACATTTTTTTCTAATATCTACACAGCAGATGATGATTTTTTTTCCCCCTGATGGTAACAAGACTGCCAGTCACTTCTAGTGACTGACTGTCGCTGGAGTACTAGAATCATAGAGTGCTTTTTATCAGAAGCCAAAAATGTATCTCTAATCTATGCTGAGTTACAGAAAGAAAATATTTATAAGCTTCATAAAATTGTATCTAAGGCAAACCCAATATGTTCAAGCTTACTAACAAATGAGTTTTTAAGAAAAGAAAATGAGCACTGGATACAGTTTATTTTCATAAAAGGAATATCTTGTGGCTAGATAGTGATAATAGAATCATATATAATTAGGATTCAAATCAAGACAGTAGTAGATGCCCTTTAGTAGTAGAGTCCTGAACAGTGAATATAGTTAAGTTGGACCTTATTTCCTTTTTTTTTAAAATTTTTTATGTCCTTTTAAAAAAGTTTCAATAAAATATGCAATTTAACTGCCAACATCAACAAGATCTTTAGTAAACTTCTAACACAGAATGAGCATGTTTTTCCATGTTCTGTAAATATTTACTTTTTATGATAATTTCGCTGCCCTATATTATTCTTAAGATTTTGGGTTGCTAAATAAACATCTTGATGCAATTATATTCAGAAACTTACAGGGTCAAAATGAGCCTAGTGCTTAAAAATAGAACACATATAATCTGTATAAATCTACCAACTCACTACTAATACTACCATTTCAGTATCCTTTGTTCAACCATCAATAAATTATGACTTTGCAGCTATATCTTTAACTGATTAATTGCAGGCTTTCACAAAGAAGCTTTCTACTTTTTTTTTTTCTTTCTCCTAATACGTCAGTAATAGAGCTATTACATTCACAAACAAAAGAGTGTGCTGATACAACATCAAGCTTTGTGAAACTAACTTAAAACCATGGCAAGCTTTTGCTGGGTATGAAATTGTGAACATCTGAGAAGATATGCACTTTGTTTTGCTTAGGTAATGCAGGGATATGCAGACAATCTGAAGCAGAATCAGGCAAACTGAATGATATATTATTTTCCTTGTTATCAATTCAATTATTAAAGAAAAAGAGAAATATATTCAGTTCCTGACTTCTGTGACTGAGCTATGGCAAAAAGAAAGTGTAG
>NW_010427491.1:0-4770 GCF_000710305.1 Buceros rhinoceros silvestris | reverse complement strand
ATGTGTCACAGAGCTGCGTTTTTGGGACCTATGTTTATGAACAACGAATATCAAGTTAGTCCTACAAATTAGCTTAAAATTACCATTGACTAATAGCTATTGATTATGGACAGAAATCCCATGTGAATGTCCTGGAGGTTATTTTCCTGGTCAAGTAATGTCAAAATGTTGGCTATATATGACCTATAACTTACTTTCCCATCAATTTAAATGAAATATAAAAAGACTTCCAAAAAGCTGAGGAATTGGCAGATATTGCTATATGCAGATGCTTGTGAAAATCTTTGTTCAGTGCACCCACTGGGAGTAGTTTTCGACTTTGAGACCATCCTTCAAACGCCATTATCTTGAGGCTTTAGAGCTGATGTGAGATGCATGGCCCTTTTTACAGGACTGTGATGTGGTGTGTGCTCCACTGGAGTACAGTGATGCTCTGGCTACAGAGCATCTTTTCAAGATACCTTAGAGCCAGCTGCTACTCAGTTTTCTCTTCATCTGGATGAAGAAAAATCTTTATGCCTTTTGTGCATCACTACATGACCAGGACCAGAGTGGCCCTCAGGATATGCCTCAGTACATTCATGATGGGTGCAGAAGAGAACTAAGGCAATATTAGTTGTCCCTTTAAAAACTGTGGTTCTCTAGTTGCCTTGAACATCACAACATTACAGTCCCCAGTGAGAATCAAGGCATAGCTCATTTGCCACTGTAAAAATGTGATAATAAAAATGTCTGCCTCAAACATTTTAGAATCTGTAATACTGGTGAAGGGAAGGAGGGGAAACAGAAATGGCACAAACCTGTTTTTAAAGATGAAACACCATGTCTGTGAAGAATGTGGAATGAAATGCAGGTTTTCAGAGTTCCGTGTTATTGAATATTGCTTCAGCTTGCAGGGGTGAGACAAGGTATGTGATCCCAAATGCATGTCCCCCACAACAATATCTGCCTGCAATCAGCATGCTGATCTGGAAGATGTATAGAGTTCCTGAGTGGGAAGAACGTGAAAAGTATTAGGTCTTCAGTCCTTTCCCTGTTCATAGCTTCAACTATTTAGTCACAGCTGTGAAAAAGCATTTTAGTCTGACTGGGAGTAAAAGCTCAGTGATCTCACAGACTTTTTATAAAAAGCAGAGCAGAAGTCCCTATTAAAAACAATAAACGAAGCCGAAAGAAAACAAATCAAACCACAATGCGCTGGTCTCATGCACCTTTATACAGTAACCTAGAGATTAGAGGGTTCTTCCCAGATGTATCTGAGAAGACTCAGGTCTTCATGTCCCGTCAGAGAGCTCCTATCACCTCACCAGGTAATAGGATCTATCGCCCGACTAGCTGATATCACCTCACTCTACCCTAGTGGGAGTAGGGAACAGGGCAAAGGGTAGATCTCTTCCAGCCACTCTGCTGAAGATGTGCAGCTCTGAAGAACTGGTGTACCAAACCAGAGAGCAAGAACAGGAAGAAACATGATTCTGAAGCTCAGTGATGGGTCACTAACTGAGTTGAAGTAAAACCGAGGCTGTGATCTCTATCTCATGGCTTATAAACACATTTTGTTCACATAGCATCTGGACAAAGAGCTAGAAATATGATCTTCTCTGCTCTTCGACCAGCAGATTAAAGAAACATGTTCCTCTGATTCTTATCTTTTGGTCCTATAGATCTTAAATTATTTTCTGATCCCTGAATAAGCCAGTTAAAGTATCAGAAATACCGTGCACATGTTAGCACAGCTCTAGGCCCACTCCGTGTGAGTTCAGGTGACACCACCTGGAGCTGGGGTGAAAGTATTCCGAAGTGTCATCATCTATGTGTGTAGTTAGGAATTTGTAACAGTGCCATATACTGACTCCCAGTAATGTATTAGTAAGAACACAACAGAGAATTAAAAGAATACTTAAAACGGAAGTTTTGTATTATTTCTTCAGTTACTTACTGTCAGATATTTCCAAGAAATAATTTGTCAGTGAGACATAGCATTGTTTCTCATTGTTTGTAAGCCATAAAACGTAAATGCATAGCGAACAATCAACAGCAAAGCACTTTCAGTGCGACTTTTGAAACAAATATGTGACTGTACTATGAGTGTATGCAGATTTTTTCGTGAGTGTGAGTTTTACATTAATGAATGCTTGGAAACTGTAACAAGCAATGAATAGATAGTGGAGAAATCACATGACAATACCTCTTTCTATTCTCCACCAAACCCTCAAATCCATCAGAAATGATGACTCTGGATGGTGTATAGTATTACCCCCAGTTCTCTTGTGCTGGTGGAGGGATCCAGCTACATCTATATAAGGCAGATCATTATTTTCTGTCCCTATTCTTCATTCTGAAAAGTATTCTTTTCTTTCCTCCTCGTCTTTCTCTGCCATTCACACACTCCTGGTTCGCTCACCTCTTCTATCATCATGTGTGCACTTCCAATTCCTTTTTCTTCCATTCTTTTATTTGCCATCTGCAATTTCTCAATGCCTCTTCCGAGCATTCCTAAATTTCATCCAGCTTTATTCCTTCTGGCAATGGAGGATAGACAGTGAATTGCTAGAAAGTGGTGGGAGAAGGTCTACAGAATAACCATGTCTCCTCCCAGTTTGCACTTCTCTCAAACTTTTCCTTTTATAGTGGAGGAAGTGAATGGTGTTGCCCAGCTGCAGGCTGCTAAATGAGACTGCGCATTGGCCTTAGTATCAGTAATGACTTCCCAGACATCTCAGTTGCATTAGAACCACCAGTTAGAGCGGTGTTCTGCTCCTCAGCTCTTGTTTTTGTCTCTCCCAACCTTCCCTTTTCCCTCAGATAATGGAGGAACTGTTAGGATTTTCACAGCCTCACAAAGACCAGTCTTATAATGCACAAATTTCAGGGGACAGGGCAGAGGGAAGTGACAAATTTTAATTGGACTGTCAGTCTACACTGATTAGCATTGGCTCACATTTTCAAGGATGTGTCTATAAAGACAAGGGACCTCCTATTGACATGGATGTTAAGATCAACTTTCGCATTTACAATGTTTCACAACCAGTATTGACTTTGTAGGTCATCAGAGCCATCTGGGGCCTGATTCTGTAGCTGCTTTTATCAGCAGTTAATGGTTTCTAGGACTGAACATATTATGAGCAGTGAGTGGAAGTGGTTTCACACCTAATATTAGTTGTATATCAACAGAATATATCTAGAAGACCTTGTAATTTCTTTTTCTTTCTTTTGAAGGCAAGTGACCACCCTGAATTGCAGAATTAGCAAAACACAGATGTTTCTGAATTGCAAAGTAGCTTAGATTTCCAGTCGCTTCTGTTTGTTTAAGAGGTTGCAGCCTTTATTCTCATTATGGACTCTGTTACAGACCTTGTGCAGTTACTCTTCCCATTATAAATTCTACTGTATGATTTCAAGATGTCTGAGATTGCTTTGTAGTCCTCTAACAATATGTGAGTAGTCAGAGCACAGTTTTTTTAATCTAATTAGTATTGCTATCTATAAGGAGTATGTTATCTCTTTTCCCACAGACTTCTAGTTTGCTTCCAGGTTAGTTCATGATGCCAGATTTAAATTCTTACATAGTTCAAGTGAATTGCACCTCAGAAACAAGTTCTTTCCCTAATGCAATTTCAACAGCTTTAAGCTTGTCGCTATGTGTGGCGTAGCTCTTCCTTTCTGGTATGTGTTGGGACTCCCAATTCCTAGGTTCCATAGTACAGGTTCTCCTCAAAAAAGGTCTGCACAATAAGACATTACGTTCTTGAAGTCTCTTTCCTGCTGTTTTAGAGTTTGTGATATAGGACTCTGTCCCACAATCTGACTCTTTTTTGTTTCTATACGGTTAATGTTTGACTCCCTTCCTAAAGGTAAGTGCATGCGTGGGGGTATGTATGTGTGTGGGTGTAAACTGGAGTTTGCTTCAGAAACCTTCCTATTCCTGTCTGTCATCCATTGCAATAAGCAGCTGGAGACTGGAGACCACAACCTGTTCAGAAGAAGCTAAACAAACTCTTCACTCTGATTCCGAAGGGGGAAAAAAATATCAGTGTTTGTAATGGGGACTCCTCAACTCACATTCTGTGATAACAAAGTTTTGGAGCTAAGTCTGGATCTATACATTAAATGTTAAAGTTACTCTGTCAAGGTTATTCTCTAATCCCAGAAATGCTTCTGTGCAGTTCAGGCTAGATCAACATTTGTTGTAATTAACAAGCTCTGTTCTGTTCTGTAAATTTATTGGTATAACCTGTCTGGATTTTTTGCCACCAATTGCAATCTCTAAATTTTCTAGAGCTGGTGAACCTTAACAGCAAGTTAACAATTTCTGCACACCTGTTTTGCAACGTGTTTGGGCTGCAATCTTGGCCACAATTCCAGCTGAGATCCTGGCTGTGCCACATTTGGCCCAACATGCTATTCTAGTTTAGCACTAAACCTGAATAGAATGGCAGGCTGTAGTAACTCCGCTGCTGGAGTTACTCAGTGAGACAATACTTCTAAACACTGATTCTTAGATACTTGTGTGTTTGTGTGTATACTATGAAAAGTAGAAACTATCTGGAATCCATGGACCTACAAATTAATTCTAAGCATGAAAATTTAATAGATATTCATCATCATGGCTTGGCTTCGCGGATGAAGATTTGGGAAGGGCTTTACCCACGCTTACTGCAAGCGCGCTGATGGCTGAAAGGGCCAATGCGAAACAGGCAAGCCCGGTTGCGAAAAGCACAGTGGAAGGTCTCCTTGGCTGGTACAGGCAAGGCACGGTTCTTTCTGTGT
>NW_010427490.1:11517-31828 GCF_000710305.1 Buceros rhinoceros silvestris | reverse complement strand
TTATTATTATATTAATTATATTAAGCTATATATATTATAGCTTAATATATTTAGTTTAGACTTACCCATCTACCAGTCTGTGCAGAATATGGCATCTGCTCCCATGAATTTAGTTATTATTTATCTGATTTATAACACATGCCTGTAATACATTATTTCAGCACCGTTGGAGTGCACTGAACTGCAGGTTAAGAGCTGGAATGAGTGGGGAAGGCAGGGGCTTTGTAAACCAGGTTTATGGAATCAGAACTCCTTTTTGGTTTTGATTCTATAACAGAAGCTAACAGAAAGTTATCTTAATTGCTCACTTTATAACATACTTCAGCAAATTCTTTTCCAGCTCCACTGATTTCATGTAATTAGTCTGTGTTCTGTATTTTAAATAAACATCCTGCAACTAGAGCAACTGCTGGTCTATCAACCATTAAGAAGCAGTTAGGTCAAAGACAGTTTCATATGTCTAAGTCCAGTACATTGGTATGTTTATTATTTTTATTAATATTTTCTTCACTGAGAGCTTGTAAAATGCTAATTTCATTTTGATGTAAAAGTCCTCCACATTCGACTTCAGGCAGATAGGGTAGGGCAGAGACAGTGACTGTACCGCAACCCCATCCTGCAGTCCTCTTCCCTCAGGGAGAGTTATTTTAGCCACTGGTGAAGTCTTGCTCTTCAGTGTGTGTTTGTTGAGTACTTAGTCTGGATTAGCAAGATAGACACCAGCTTCATCTTTCCTCTTAAAGGAAATGCTAATGGGCTGTGCGTAGCCTTGGTGGCAGAGCAAAAATAGGGAAGCACGTATTTGTAGAGCTAAATGGAGATTAGAGAACGCAGGTAACGTGGAGTCCCTCCATGACGAGGCTTCAAAGGTTACAAATCCAGGGGGAACTAAAGATCTGCTCAGTAACCTGGAGTGCAGAAAATGCCCAAAAATACCATTCTGAGGGTATTCTGAGGTAAAAGAGCGTGTGTTGGGTAGAGTGGTTGTGAACTTGGTTCGTAATTGTGTTCCTGCTCAAGACTTAGTTTACAGAGGAACGCTCAGCAGGACAGTTGGATTCCTGCAGGAGACAGAGTGCCATAAATTTGTACGAGAAGCATAGCTTGACTAAGTTCAATAAAGATCAATTAAAGACAAAAACAGATAAACAGAAAACCTCTTCTGAGTAAGAGACCTTTGGAATAAAAAATGGATAGATTTCAGACCAAGAAGGCTGATGGGGCAACCTTCATACTCCATTTTACATGATAGGTTTCAGTTCAACAATTTGACAATTTATTAGAGTAATGCATCTCTTGTGCTAGTTCTTAAAATTATTGCCGGAAATACTTTCAAATCTAGATTTGTAAAGAAGCTGAGGTGAGTTCAGGATGCTCAAACTTCGAGATTCTACAGTACTTGTTTTTTATTTAACCTTCAGAGCTGGATTCATTCCTGTCAGGTGTGCTGGATTCCGGAAAGCACTCATTAAAAGTGAGTCAGAAATAATTTCTGTTTCCCAAATATCCCTTATGTAAAATAAATTTAATTGTAGTGTTTCTCTATTGAAAAGCAGATGATCTGAATGTTACAATTGTTTAAAGGGTGATGAACTGTAGCACTTACGGACATACCATTCTACGAGACTAGGAAGCGTTCATCAACATCAGCCAAACATATTGCGCGTGACTGGTGAGACTAAAAGACTGCACTTACCAAGTTTTAGACATTGCTCAATGATTTTGACCGAAAGCGACGCAGTATAAGGCTGCACGTGCTGTGTTGTAAGAGCAGAATTTCCTGTAAGTTCTTCCGGTAGTTTCTGGTTAAGGGAAGCTGTTGTAATGTTATAATGGCCTTTGCAGGGTGTCTTTTTCCCCTGTCATGTTTTTCATAAGAGAGCCAAGGAAACAGACAGTCTGTACAGTTATGTACACCATCTCGATGAAGGCCGCGATTCTTATTCAGTCCAGATCTTTGTGTCCATCCTCATGATCAGTAAAGAACCAGAACAAATGATATTTCTCCTGTCTGGAATTCTCTTTTTCTAGTGACTTGCCACTTAGATAAATATATCTGAAGCTTGAAAAAATGGAGTAAGAAAATGAGTTGTTATAGGTTTCCACCCTTAACCTGACAAACATTTATCATGGGCAGGAACCACAGAGGTAATAAAGTGTAGCCTTAGAAAAAATATCCTCTGTTTGTACTGTACGGCAGTAGTACCGCTGCGTTTCCTGTCAAAGCACACAATAGGAAGCTAATAAATGCTGCCTTAGGTTTATCCCTGGGCCAGCTGTTTTTCCTTCGTTAAGATGTGCCTTTTCTCACGTCCATTGCGTAGCAGTGCTCTACGACGTGACGTGTGTCAGTCCTGTTCTTGGAACCTGCAACTCCAAACAGCTGTTTTCATGTCTTCTGTGTTTGTAACAGTGCGGAAATTCCGAAATGGTTGTCTGTGAATGGGCAGTTATTGTACTTCTGGATGGGGACAGGGAAGATTTTAGCTACGTATTTGATTGGTACTGCTGTTTTGGTAACAACTTTTAAGTGACATGGTGCAGAATAATAACTAATTACAATTTTTTTTTAAACAGCCTAGGAAAGAAAAACAACTTTTGAAGGTGCTTTATTTAATTCATAGAACAAATATTTGCTTTGAACTGAAAAACGTCGTGTTTACAGCACAAGGATTCCACATTCAAGATGTCTTCATCTATTGTTCTTTGAAATACTTACCGAAAAGCTTTCTCAGATAAGTAAAAGGCTATGGGGATTTCACTGGCAAACATTGTGCTGCAGCCTGTGTCATCTTTGGTATTCACTGAGGGATCAGTAGCCTTCAGAAGAATTGCTGCTGATATGCAAAACAAAAATTGTGTCATTTTTACAAATTAAAAATATAGAACAAAAAATATGGAGTGGTACAATAAAAAGGAAAACAGCACCCAGAGCTTGTCAAATGTTCTTTTTTGGTACCCAGAGTCTCAAATGGAAAAGAGAACACAAGAAAGAGCCAGCCACTGGTTAGCAGTGCACATATAAAGATTACGGTGATTTGGGATTTAGCTAAATTCAATTCCAGTTTTCCCTTGTTCCTTTGTTGAATTCTCAGGCTTGATTATAACTTAATAATATCAGTATTTTTTCTGCAAGATTCAATACCTAGTTCAAGTATTTTACAGTGTATATGTGTTGATGTATTACTCTATGCTTCATTTGATTTTGAAAAGCAAAACAAAACAAAAAAAAAAACCAACTTTACTTGACTCAGATGACTAATGTGTCCTGTAACCGGTATTTTCCAATTAAAAACTAGTGAGAAGAAAAAGAAGGCATTTTGGAACCAGCACTACGACTATAGTATTAAAGGACTAAATGGAAAGTATAAAAACAAATACGAACCAATTAATGCCCAGTATGGCATATAATGTGAGACATGAAGAAGTAACTGCAAGGAAGCAAAGGAATTACAAGATGCCTGTAATTCGAGTCGTGTGGAATCTGGATAATTCTTTCTGCACTTCGGGATTCTCCGGGTAGAAAGGTGTTCCTGCCGCATAACTTTGTTTACCCGAAGTTACGGGTCTGCGTTGTCCACGGAGTTTATATAACGTATGGGAAGAGGTGCTTCCAGAGGATGATTCCAGAAAAAGCAATCAAGAGCCTAGCGAAGACTTGCCCTGGATCTCCGCGTCACCTCCTGGGGGGGTCTGGCTCTCCCCACTATACGGAGAGACAAGGTAGGGGCTTGTAGGTGAGGACCTGACGCACTCCCGTTCTGCTTTCCTAGGAGCCACTGAGCGTGCTGGCGTATTGCGATTGCCACCCTAACTCGAGGTGACGCTTCAGCCTCGCAGGCACAGGTTCTCCTGTGTGTGGACAGTCTGTAAAACTGGATTTTTTAAGGGGAGGAGGGGGGGAAATGTGCGTGTTTGTACCTGTGAGTGTGGGATCGGGATCTAGCAGCCCACAAAGTACTGTTTGTGTGAATGCTGTGATACGTCGCTGCCACGACCCCACTCAGGCTGCCTAAGATCTCAGCTATTCCTTGTCCATGCTCCTGTGTAACACCACCCCTAAATGTCTCCAGCATTGCCTACCACTGACGGACGTACTGCTGGTGATGAACTCCTTAACGCACATCCTTGGGATGATGTAATTATATAGGTGTGCTCCAAGAAACTTCACGTTGTATGCAAAGTTACCGACCTTCCTATAAATCGTGGTTAATTAGCTCTGTACTACCATTTGCTTGTCTTTCCCTGACGTCCTTGCGATGATGGGGATAAATGGGGGACATAACACATGCTCGTAACGGGTAAACGGTGGTTGCAAGGAGTGGTTGTTATATTGTAGGTGTTTGACTGGGTCTGTAACACGGGGTGACGCGGGGTTTTAGCAAAGTGCCTCGGTCCTCCTGCGGGGCTGGCTCCATAATCTCTCCGTGAGGTGAGTTTTCCTCCATCAGGACTAAAGGACTTCTCCATTTTCGCTGAGAATATTACTGCAAGTTCTGCAATCACGGCATAGTGTCACACCTCATTATTTCCAGTGGTATAACTGGATTTTGTGCAACTTTATGGCTTATATTGAATGTTTTACAATTATAAAGTGAGTTTAGGCAGTTCTTCCAACACTTCCACTGATTCTTGTCAAAGTCATATAGTCCCCTCCAATCACAGAATTAGCCACAGAATTCTGTGCATAATTCTTAGAAATATTTTCCAGGTTTCTCATAGAAAGATTGACACTTTTCTGGTATTTCAATTTAGTCAATTTTTTAAAACTAGTTTTCTTAAATTAATTTCCCTTTGCAGTTCCAGTTAACAAAGAGAATGGGGTTTCCTAAAATAAAGGAGCTAATTTCTTTTTGCCTCTTAACAGTTTAGCTATGAGGAATGAAAGAAAATGAATTTGAACAGTTTCTGTAAGAAAGAAAAAAAGGACAGTGGAATGCAGCAGCATGATGGTGATGTTAATTACAGATGGAGTAGAGAAAGGAATCATGTCAAATCAGTCTCAATCATACAAATTTGAATTTTCATTTATGCAGAATAGTGCAGTAGTGGAAGTTGTATCCTGCAAGGTTATTTCTTTCACTTTGCCACTTGGAAACAAAGCTGAAGCTCTTCAGAAGTGCTTGGGTCGAGAGTGATCTCCCTGAGATACCATGTTATTGCTAGATGGTTTTTAATATGTGACTAGAAGAATGGAGTGTTACAAAGATCTGTCTTCCACCGTATTTCTTCCCGCTGCGCTTTCGTGCGGTTATATATCATACATGGATAATATGCAAGTCCTGCAGGAGTTTCTGAAAAAATATCATGGTATATTGTGAATGCAAAGTTTGAAAACTACCATTGTGAAGAATATAAAAATAAGTCCGTGCTGTACATTGCAATGTAAAGACTCAAATATCCATAGTTGTATCAGATTAAAATGTTGATAGTATATTATTATTACTGATGTAATATTATGGATTTAACGATTTAGTGATTAAGACAGCAGCAACATAGCATTAGATGTCTTAAGTATCTGCAATTAACTTTAAGGCTTGTTTGGGGTTTTTTTATATTCTGTCTCTGTGTAATTTATGAAGGACATAGATTATCCTGATTCTCTGGAGATCGTATGATCAATGCAGCTAAAGCTCGCCGGAGCCTCAGGAGGTCAGGTTGTTGAGCCCCCTGCCCCAGCAGCAGCCCTTACCCCTGCGCTGTGCCTGCAGTTAATTAGCTAGCCTGTTCTTAAAACCCTCCTGTGACTGCGGTTCCGCTCTCCCTTGGCAGTTGATTTCAGTGCCGAGCTATCTCAAAAGCGAGAAAGATTGCCCTGATGTCTAACCTGAATTTCCTTTGCTGCAGTTTAACCTTTCGTGTCTTATGCTGTGAAGAGTAGTTTTGTCCGTTTCCCTTGACAGCAACATTTTGCGTGATTGAAAACTGTTATCATGGAGGGTTCACACAATTTTAAGTTAAAAAATTCCGGAACCTGCAGTCTTTTCTTCTAGCTCATGCTTTCTAGCTCACTGATTCTTCTTGCTACTCTCCTCTTGGAGCACTCTGGATGACCTGCCTGCTGTGAAGCCCTGGGGAAGCCACGGCAGTCCTCCGCTTGGTGCTGTGTGTGGGGAGGGGAAGTGCCACGGGCCAGTGGGAGCCCCCACAGATGCCCTGGGCCGGGGCGGGGATGGGCAGCTGCTGGGTGCTCAGGTCTACGGGCAGTGCCTGTTTGCTGGCACTGCAAGGCACCGTGGAGCCCACGGCAGTCCTGTGCCAAGCCACGACACCAGCACAGTCTCCGCTGGCTCCTGCACCCCTGCACCACAATTTTCTTTGCAGAGCCAACGTGCCCACTAACCAGCTTCCTGAGAACACTTTGAGATCTCTAGATGAAATGTTCTTGGAGAGGTGCTGGAACTCGTCTCTTACAAAACCATGGGTCTGTAATTTACATCACAAATGACGAGTACAAATCAATCCACATACTGTATATTTTAAAATGTTCCTGGTTTCTTATTTTATATACTTGGGGCATATTTTAAAAGCGTTTTCAGGACAAAATGTTGGCAGTTAGAAAATGCCAGCCCCAGTTTTCATCCACTTGAGAATCAGCGACAGGTCAAGATTATTTAAACAGGACCTTGAGGCTGCTTGGTTTGCTAGCACTGTTCGGGCTTGTGGCTTTCCCTCCTGAGCACTGCCTTGAGACTTAAGGACCTTTTTGGCCCTGTTTGCAGAGCTGAGGTTTCCTACTGGCCTGCTGCAAGCCCTCTCGGGTCAGTGGCAGTGAGTTTCAGTGATGCCTTTGAGCCCCATCTATTGCTGCTCAAGTAAACCAGCTTTGGCTCATTTGTTCCACCTGGAATTGAACAATCCTTGCACACAGCAGGAACAAAAGTGAATGAGTAGCCTTGGCAATAATTTTCTGATATTTTAAATGATTTCTGAAGTTTAAAAACTAGATTAAAACCATCTCAAAGACCAAAGGGCAGACTGTCTTCACTGCAGGGTTTAGTTGCAATATGTGGTTTTCCAACATTGCTATCAAGGCTAAAAGGAGGAGAAATTCAGACTGACCATCAGAACCCAAATTTCTGATTGGTTGTTCTCAAAACCTTGCTGTAAACAGAGTCACAAGCTGCTTGTCTCAGCAAGCAGGCCACAGGAAGGCAGAATGTTGATGAAAGATGTAGGTTGCTAACGGCTGTGGTGGTTGCGTTTTTCGGGAGTGATGCAGTTTTTCAAATAGGACAGTCAGCACCTGAGGAGACAGTGTCCACTAAAATTCCTCTCAGCGTCACCGAAGTCTGTGCTGCAGTTGTGTACTTTTGTTATATATGTGTGTGTGTGTGCGTGTGTGTATATACTTTGAGAGACGAATAAAGGCGAGGCAGGGAACTAGAGAGGACAGGGAAAATAAGAGCAAAAAAGCCTTGTGTAAGGCATTGTGTCACTATACCTGTAATTTAAATATTACAGAAGACAAACTTTACATTTTTCATTTTAAATAGATCACAGATTATTCTACTTATTCATGCATCTGACAAATAATAGTAACAAATATATCTATTATCCCTATTTTATGCTCTGGGCTTCCCAATCTATCCTAGCATACTTACATTTTTCAAGACCTCAGCATAGTCAAGCACCCCAGCTCCATAATCTTTTGTGTTCAGTGTGAGAGGACAAACGGTGCATTTCTCCAGGAACTGAACTCTCCATTACCCTTCCAGGACTCCTGTTCTTGGCAGCCCCAGCCGCCCCGTGCCCAGGTCTGTGATGTCTGGAGGTAGAGCAGCGACTCTTTCACAGGCACCCCCTTGCCGTGGGGAAGGAGCTTGCGTGCCCTTGTGAGGTTGAGAGCTGTGCTGGTGGTGGCATGTGCCTCCGGTGGGCTCTCCCAAGCCAGACAGGTCTCAGCTGAAGGGTCAGACACAGTGTGTCCACGGGCAGGATGGGCTCACCAGCCTTCGGGCACCATCCTAGGAGAAGGACAACTCTGACTCCAGACCTGGGCAGATGGAGCTCGTTTAGCCCTGTAAGGCTCCATCTAAGAGAAGGACGCTCTAACCAAACCTACGACCCGAGGACTTCGCTGTCACCGTCCAAGCTCGCTGGGCCCTGGCAGATGAACCTCAGGTGTAAAGGGTGGAGCCAGTTCCGCGCACGCTGCGCCTCACCTAAAAAACCCACCACGCAGGGCCGAAGGGTGCGCTCATCGCCTGCAGTGAGCGTGGGAAAAGCCCTTCCCAGATCTTTGTTCGTGAAGCCAAGCTGTGATGATGACGAACTCTCCATTGCTTCTGTTGTTCTGTGCCACAGCCTTAATGCTTTTCTAATGGAGTTTTCAGAGGGTGAACACCATCAGCCCGTTGTCTGCTCTGCTCAGCATAGAGGATCGAGAAGTAAACGCTTTATGGAAGCAGGGTAGAAAATTAAAGAAGGATATCATTAAAGTACGGGAGGAATTTGATGAAATGATGGTGCTTTCTGTTCTCAGGCATAACTGCTGACAGTTTAGGGGTGATTTAGACCGAATTTGTTTGTCATGGTGTTCATACCTGACAGGTGGCCTGCAGTAAGGACTCGGAACAAAGTCATTCCAGAAAAAGCAGTGAAGGGGTTTATAAATACCTGAAATCACTGCATAACGCATTAATCATTTGGATGATCCCTGTCATTTCACTGCATATATTCTCTCTTGGTTTTCATTGATAGGAAATCAATGCTGACTTGTAAGGGTTCATATGATCTAGAATATTTCAGGGGAAGGCCTTGTAAAATGAATCTGTTATTAAATGAAATAATACATCTGGTTTATTTAGTTCCTCATCCAGTAAATCGCTTAAGCTCTTAAATTCTGTTTGACAACTCACATATGTAAAGTTCCACTCAGACTGCTGGGTGTTGCTGGAGCGCTGACCGACTTGGTTGAATAGATCTTTAAAATATGATCGGTTTCTTTGTTTTGCCTTTATTCCTTGGTTTTCTTCCTTTATTTCTTGTACAAGTCTTTTTCCAGTTTTAGGATATTTTTCTGTTTCCTGAGCATAATGCCTCGGCCCCCGTGTTTGTAGCAGGGTCTAACAAAATTAAAACCTTTTACATTGCTCATATATTAGGTACAGGCATGTGGAACATGAATTTACAGCGACAGGTAAGGGTCAGAATTTCAGGGCACATCTGTCTGACAAATAGCAAAAAGTGATTTAATTTGCTGTAAAGTGAGCACAAGGGGAGAGAGCAAATCAGAGTGCTTTAAATGGCTCCGTGAGATACTTTTAGAGTACAGTGCTGAGGACACACTGCACTAGCTAGCATTCACAGCCGAAAATCAAGCCCAACACACACGTGTACAGACACACCCGTAATTCTAATACAGACCCTGACTGGGGAGTGTAGGAGTACACCAGTGCTGCTGACTGGGCTTGGTCAGGCTGACACGTAACACGCGTGCTTGGACAGTGGTTTGTAACTAGCCGTTGCTTCACTGAATCAAAACCTGACCATCTCTCAAGTGGCATCGACCTCATTGCAAATAATTACTGCAATGAGGCGGAGCTAGAGAGGTTAAAAATACGATTCGTTAAAATTCGAATTAGAAAATAAAACAACCTTAAAAAGTTACAGAGGCCTTGATTTACAGGCTGTACTTACCAAGTACCTAGACAAAACAGGTTTAACCAATACCAGAACAATTTTACCTGTACTGGATACCGGCTCTTAAATATGAATAGGGACATTATCTACCCAGGAGCTATATTGAAGGATATTGCTCTTTTACTAAAGAAAAGATGGAATTTCGCTGCTTAGGCACCTCCCCTCTTCCCCCGGAAGGAATACCGATAGAGGGCAGACAGTAGGTGAAGCAGTGCTGCAGAGGAGAGGTAACACAATACTCTGCATGTTCGCTGCAGCCCGGATCGAAGTGTTGGGTTGGAAAGGCAACAGGAGAGCTCGGTGCTAGGGCGTCTCCAATGATACTGGTGATAGTGACCCGCAGGAGCGGGCTGCCTAGAGCAGGCAGAGCGGATGGGTGTGCCTTCGGGCAGGGACTCAGACAAGGTGACGTCTTAAGATTACCTTTTTGACCTTTAGTAGAAATTCTGGGACTGAATTCTTTAGGTTGTAACTGCTGGAGGACCTACACAGAGAAGAGGCAAGTGCATGCACTTGTCTGTGAAGGTAAACACAAATGCAACAAGGTTGAGTTTTAGAAATGAAATTACGTTTATTTGTTTCATTGTATTAAGTTCATGGACACAGCAATTTTATCTCTCTACCATTTTCTTGTGTTTGTTATTACTTTAAATAGAGGAGCCTACCCTTCTCTCTCAGAAGACTCCTCTCTGAAAAATGAAAAGCTTCTACTATAACTTAAATACCACCTGAAGCTTTAGAAATGCTAATGCATGAACATTTTTATGGCTAGTTATATACATCTGTGATTGAAATGTGTCATGAACTGCTTGTTTACCAATCTTGAATCCAGTGTTTTTTCTTTCTCCTTATATCCTACCTGAATAGGTAAATAAATTGCAGATTGTGAAAAAAAAAGGCAGAGCAACATGGAAGGCACTGCAGAAGTTTTTCAAAGACACCCTGGCGTCATGTGTTGGTGCGTAGACATATTCTGTGTTTCTGTCCCCATTGGTCTAGATCTCTGTATCTGGAGAGGACTGATGTAGGCATACCTTTCCTAGGACCTTGCTTCTGCTTTTCTGCAAGGAAAAAGAAAATATGGAAGTTATTTCAGCAAGAAGAAATCTCTGTGCAGGATATCTTTGTCGATACCTCCCGCATCTCTGAAAAGGCTATGGGACCAATTCCTAAACAAGGCAAGTCTCCAGTGTGTTTTCTGTAATTTCTTGTTCAGTCTCTCCTAACCTAAGTACAGTCTAACAACTGATCTTGGCAAGTGCTCTGGGCTCGCTCAATAATCAATAGAAAAGGATAGGCACCTCCAGAGGGTGGCTTGTATCACCCTAAGGTCATTATCTAAAACTGGTGGGCTGAGTCACCTCTGGTGGTATTTATCTTTTTCCATCAATTATAGCAAGAGTCCAGATGACTGACTGAAACTGCGTGATTAAAGAGATGAATCCTGCTCTCAGGTAATGTCTGCTTCCTACTGTGCCTAGTTTCCTAGCATGGCAGAAAATCACCTTTCCTGTAGTCCAACAACAGGTGACACTGGCCTCTTGCATAAGCTTCTTTCAGATGGCATCCTCCAGTCCCAGCCCTGGGTCCTGCCAGTTTCTGCTAGTCCTTGCAGCTCGCCGTGAGTTGGCATCCACTTGAGCCCTGTGAGCAGTGCCCTGTGTCAGAGCAGCTGCTCCCCAGACCTTCGGGAGCGGCGAAAAAGGAGGATGCAGTGTTCCAGCTCCAATCCTGAGATACTGAGGTAGAAAGTGAAAACGAGCAACACCACAAAGCTCCTCAGTCACATCTGTTTCCCCTTTATGAGTCCAAAGTGCTAGAATAGGTGTTTCTTTTGCATGGCCGCAAGTTACAGTGTAACTTCACGTCTGTCCTCAGCCACTCCTCTGCTGCTTCTGGTGATCTGATTTGCTTCTCTCCTCCTCCTCCTGGACTCGCTCTCGGCCGTCTTCTCATGGGTAGGCTTACAAGCAGCTTTTGGATCAAAGTGACCCTCTTCCCTAGTACTGTGGGTGAATTTGGCCCGCTTAACTGCAGCCATTTAAAAGTTAGATGCTTGTTCTAAACCAGCAGTCTGCATTCCCCGATAATCGCCAGAAGAGATACCACCAGAGGTCCTTCAGCTTGTCTAAGATATGGTCTGACTTGCTGGGCACATCACCTATAGAACAAACCTCTGGTGTGATGGAATGCCTCTTACATGACTACGAGTTGGGAGTGTTGTGCCCTGTATGCTGATCCTTCAGGATGGAACAGACCCTACAGAACCTTATGTCATCCCTCTTGTAGGGACGTGCTAAGTGCAGAAGAGAGGGTTGGGGAAAATGGGGTTTACCTTGTCTATCCTAATCATGAAGACACCACAAGTCTCAGGGGAGAAGCTTGCCACAGCTGGAGCAGCCACTGATGTCCAGCAGCTTACAGCCTGAAGTGTACTGGGGGCTGGCCAGAAAGAGGTGTGAAAGAGGAATTTTGTTCCCTGCATCTCGTTTTCTCTCGTTTTCTCCTACTCTTTGATGCAGATCCCAAAAGATTTGTGATTGGGCCTAGCTTTCATGTTTCACTGTTCTCGGGAGTTCTGTTGGAGGGGTACTTTTTCTGCCCACGGTGGGTTGCCCAGTAGAACATCATTAATTGTTTTCAGTGGCCTACCGTAAATGGAGCGACCCGCAGCAATATTGCTAAAGGTAAACATCCGTCTGGGCTTCCGCTAGATCGTGTTTGGAAGGTTTGATCAGGTAATTTGTTTTCAACTCATATGAGGGACAAAATATTCTCAAATGAGCTTTTCCTCACTCTGGGTTTTCTTGCAGGTTTTAAAAACCGGGCATGCACGTAAAAGTCGGCCAAAAGAAGTTACACAGTCCCTGTGGTAGATTTTTATCACCAACTACTGCCGTGTACCACAGTAATTAGTTCTTACTAATGTTTCTGAATTTATCTGCCTTGAAATAATAAAACCAGATTTCTAAACGCATTTTGTTTCCACATGCATTACATCATAAATCAGTTTTGTTTTGTTCTTTATGTTATCCCACTGCAAAACACAGAGAAAACACGCAATAAATGAAATTGCATCTATCTGATTCCAAAAATCTGAGTAATACTAAAGGTCTTCAGCTGGCATATATCTATTTCTGCTAGAAAGCTTTTTCAGACCTTCTTCCCCCAATAAATTCTGACTGTTATTTTAGCACAGATAAGATAATACTCTCAAAATATGATTGCAAGAAAATCCATAAGGCTGGTATGACAAACCCTATGTACTTCAAGAAATTTTTTTTTCCAGTAGAAGCAAATATACAGTGTAGTGTTTGTCATCCAAATGGCAAGAGGAAGGAATTGTGTTTCATGAAGTAAAAATCTACCATCCTCAAGCTCATACATTTCTTGGCGGCATTATTGGGCTTTGTAAATTTGGACTTGGGGGATCATAAACCCCAATCTGTGTACAGTGAATTTCCTACTGAGCAGCACAGCATTCCAATTCTGAATACTTTCACGAGGATGTGTAATAATTTATCAGTTAATAATGTTTAAGTGACTTGGTAAGAAATAAGAGGAGGAGGCTTAGCTACTAAACTTGTCATAAGTATATTCCAAGTAAATACCGGGGCGGGGGTGGGGAGGGGGGAAAGATTGGATTTGTTTTTTCCACAGCAACTGCACACTTGAGTTCTATCAGATTTACAACTTTCTTTTCTAATACAGAAGCAAGACTTAATCTTGTGAAGGTAGCATATTAGGTAACTTGCACACGGAAGCATTTTCTGAGCAGCTAGCGCTTTCGGTGCAGGTTCAGTGTCATACTTCACTGTTCTGTTTCTTTTTCAGTAAATTTTTGCTTGGAAGTCAATTTATATTTACTTCATTTGTCTCATCAAGAGTATGTGTGCATATTAAGTTGAGAGTTTTTCCATAATAAAGGCTAAAATTTCCTTCTGCTGGCATATTTCTCAATGTCTTGGTTGTTTGGTCCTGTTTTTTTCAGGAAAAAAAAAAGAATATTTCTGTAAGTTTTCAAAATTTGTCAAAAATCTTGTTTTTACAATCTTAATTTTCTTACATGGTTTTGTCTCAGTTTAGGAAAATAGTCAGGAGTCGTATAATTTCCTTAAATGTCATCTAGCTAAATACCCTTGAGAATTGATGCCGTTGCTCCGAGAGGCTAAATATGAAAGGAGAAAGCAAAAGTGTATGATACTTGTTTGTGTGTTTCACATTTCAGCAGAAATACCCTTATTTATTTGCCAAGTATGTTTTCTGACAAACTCTGTGTGGCCAGAGGTGGTAAACCGTGCCTGGCTTCCTCTGGATTAATATTCTGCATCTCTTGGCGGTCAGCGTCAGTCATGGAATATGAAGATCACTTAATTTATAAAATTCTGAATGAACAGTTATTGAGTTCAAACCTGAGATTCTGAGGAGCATTGACAGGAGAATTAGCTGTAAAACTACATTAATGTCAAGTAGATAAAGAGGAGGAGAAAAGAGGAAGATGAGATAATGTCTGTGCACTTTTGCTGGAAGTTTATTGGTAAAGCATGCGTTAAACCTAGAGAGAATACTCCTCTCAAAAACTCACATTCCATTTCTTCCACAGCTGGACCGTAGGTAGATTGTAGGTTGTGCTCTCTGAGTGGTGGCTTTGTAAGTGTGCTTCTAAAATCAGATCTTTGCTTTAAGCGAGAAAAATCCCAAAGCCCTTCTTGCTCTGTTTTCCTGATCTCTGGCGGTTTCAAGACAAACCGGGTGCATTCAATATGTTTTTTAAGAGTTCAGACAGACCAGCATCTGTCCTGTAAGCTGTATTTGCGAGCGGTTTTTTACAAACCTTGATTTAGAGGTACCCCTCATTTCTGGGGAAGTTGCTGAGATGGCTTTCCAGGATGCAGTAGAAGTGCTACACTGACAGAAAATCACAAATCTCGCGTGGACAATGGACAGAGAGAATCTTGAAAAAAAATAAATCCTTATTGAAGTATGATAAGAAAGTTATGCCTGCACAAGAGAAGCAAGTGAAAATGAGGCTCTTAGCTCTCAAAACCATCCTGAGATTTCCCTGCGAGTTTCATTTTTCAGTTTAATAGCTATGTGACATGTACGTGACAAATCTCTCCTGTAATATAAGGTGATTTCCCAGCTTTATTTTCTGGGAAATTGTCTCTCTAGTGGAGTTACATTTAAGATAGATACAACTGAACCTGGATTTGTGTAATTTTGCACGAAGGATTGGAGACAGCTGCCTAAAATTCCTTCTTGTTCAACTCGCTTGCTGTGCGCTATTTTCTTTAAGCGTGAAGCAAGTTTCTTTTCCAAAGGTGGAATTTATAGCAGCCTCTCGTGCACAGAGCATGTTGTGTTCATTGGAGGAAGCTCAGAGGCACTGTCTGAGCAGTCTGGAGAAGAGGGCTTAACGGAGTCGGATCCACACACAGTGTTACTGAATGTGGCTGTTTGTTTCTGTTTCTGCATTTCTAGATGTCAGCGTTGTGTTTGGCTAAATGGCCTTCAGATCTAAGGGTTTCTACTGCCTGGGGATTGACTTGTTTCCCCCACAGTTCTCTGTCTTCAACTGGAGTGACCAGGCAAAGCCCGACAATAAACCTGTGAACACATGTAAAGAAACAGCACGTGTATTTCGGCTGCATTATTATTTTCAGTTCTGTAATATTAACTTAGTATTGCCAACAGAGTAGTGCTTTTCCACAGCAGAAAATGCTACTGAAGAGTGCAGAAGGACTGGTGAATCGCTGGATGGTAGCAATGATAGTTGCAGCTGTAGGGCACTCAGGCCGGAAGCGAGGCCAGTTGTGCAGCAGCAGACCTCGTCTGTTATTAGACCCTCTTTGGAGTGACGCATGCTAGTCATAGGGTCTGGACATTGTAAGTCCCCTGAGGAAACTTCCGTGTCTGTTGCTTAAGCATAGGAAGTGGCTGTTTCATTAAATCCATCATCTTTTCTTCTTCAGGCTCTGCAGTCTCTGTTTCAGATGGTACTTTAGAGTATCTACTGGGTCAGGTTAGTTTTCTGACAGCCGTGGCAGTCTGTGTAAAATTTCACATCACACATTACACTCCGTGGAATCAGTGGTATTAGCTGAGACAAAGCAGGTTTTGATGGGAGTTCAGATAACGCCATCTGTTACAGAAGATCCTTTATGAAATTGTTCCTAGCATGTGTTTATTGCGTATGTATAGGACGTACTAAGTGTGTTTGCTACCTTATTTTTTTAAGGTTCTTGAGATCTTTTATTCGTAGCCTGTGAAAGAAAGAGATTACAGGGTTTTTTAACAGTCTTTAAAAAGTTGAGTAAACAATGTATGTAATTACTCTGCAGGGAAATACTGCTTAATTAAAACAAAAAGTCATTCTATTAGCATATGCATCTGCTGTTCATGTGGTTCGTTTCTTCCAGAAATAACCAAATTACTGAATAGAGGTTGTTCTATAGTTCAGCTGCCTAGAATGCGTGCTTCAGTGTTTTGTCTTGTCCTCCTGATGGTGATTCATCGTTGGCTTAAAAATAGTCACACTACATGCAGGTAGAGAGCTGCAGGGACTCATTACCCGCTGTGAAAGAATACAGTTTATCTTGGCTGTTTAAGGGGAAAAAAGTGCCTGTGTAGTTTTCATAGACATCACCTGTGGGGGGAGACCTGTGCTTCAGATTGGACACAAAAGAATATCCACTTCCCCCATACACTCTGCCGTTATCCCAAAAGTGTGGGAAACACAGTTTGCAGGAAAAGCTTGAAAACGCTGTGAAAAGTTGTGGCTGCTGTGTAGGACTAAGGTTTCTTATTACTTAAGGGCCTTGCAATGTATTTTGATTAACTTAATTATAACGTATCTGTCAGACAAAATTCTTGGGAAAATTTTGAGTATGTCCTAGTACGTGCCAGGGCTGTCTTTTCTGTTCATGTACGTGATAACATTGATCTGAAAAAGAATTAGACTTGTTCTTGTAACACAGTGGGATTTAACTCACATCATCTACTCTCACATTTTATTTTTCCATTGCAATTTTAAAGTGCATGTGATATCCATAGAAGGAAGCAGATCAATGGGGAATGAGGCTTTCATTTCTTCCAAGCTATATGGAGCTGGGTGTATTTGCTGTAACTGAGACTCTTATCTCCTCTGAAAAGACCTGAATAAAGACTGTAACAGGTGGGTTAAGTATGAAGTGATCCTTCCTTGATGCTTCTTCCCAGTTTCTGGTCATCAGAACTAGAGAGGTCTCTGGAGCTGAGAGTACTGGATGGAATACCTGTCAGTACGCTATCCTTCTTCAGTTAGGTGCGCAGACTTTCTGCAGAAGGCCTTGTTCCTTATTTATTGCTTTAACTTCTTTCCATGCTGAGGTGCATTAATTATTGTAAAGAGTGTGACTTCGTTGTTTCCTACAGATTTATACAACAGATGTAAAACCCAACACGTGTAAGGCTCCGGTTTTGGTACATACTGTTCATATGCCTCTAGGATTGTGAAACTATCAGTATGCCAATGTCATCCTTAAAATTTACATCATCAAAATTTCTATTCTTCCTCTCACATCCTCCATTTATGAAAATGGATCTCTATCTCGTTATGAATGCAGTAGCATGACAGCCAGCTATGAAGAAAAAATTGTTTACCTGCTGAATGTGGTTTAATAGAGGGATGTTGCAGATTTCCTCACTGGGAAATCTGTGCTAAATACAAACTGTAGAAGTGCCTCATATCCCAGCCATCCACCAGAACTAGATTAATAGTTTAAGCCTTGTCCAGAGTAAAGGGCACAGAACGTATTAGTTTTCTAATCCTTCAAGATGAAATTTAACATGTCCATGGTATTTAAAGCTCTGCATAGCTTTGGGGTGGCTACCTCAGATACTGGCTTTTTCCTAGAGTCCTTTTAAAACAACCGAAATCTACACACTCCAGATTTGCTTTTAATACTGGACATAGGGACTGAGTCATTTCTATGGAGGGTACATGTCTGTAGGATTCAGCTTTCACTACATCTCACAGACTTGAGCTTTTTAAAGAGTGTTCTGAATCTTGGGGTTTTTTTTCCCCTTAACTTGGTTTTTCAGAGTATGTGGAATAAAAGACAAGCACTGGCATTGCAGTTGTTTCTTTATGGAGCATGTGTTTTGTCATTCGGGTTTAAGAAAATGCCAGAATGTCTGGAGATGTTTGTAACTTCTGCAGTGTAGATGGAGAGATAAAAAAGTCAATCTAGGAGTTTGCTAATGTAAATTTAAATCAGTTGACTTCAAGACATTGCCTAAGCTCTCTGAAAAGCTGTTTCAGGTTAGATTTTCTTCATGAGCAGCACGCTAATTTCATGTTAGCTGATAAAAATTAATTCTGCAAGGGAGAAGGGAACATTAAAGATGTTCTTTTATGGAAGACTTTAAATTAAAGCCTTTATTTTCCAGTGCATGTATTTAATACAACCTCATCTAATTACCAATCTCTTGTTGACTATTGCAAAAGGAAGATTGAATCACTTGAGTCATGCTTTACATGACTTACCACAAAGTAAAAAAAGTGTGAACACCGGCTTCCTTTTGATTTCTCATTGGAGATCGCATAACCCTCCTCATCTATTTTTATGAGACTTTCCTTCTCTCCTCTTCATTTCTGTAAGAGGGAAAGCAATCGGAAACAGCAGTGTGAATTTCAGGTAGCGCTCGGTCCATGACAGCTTCACTTCTCTCCAGTTAGTTAATCCATGCAGCTGAATTGTTGCGGGGGGACAATAAGTCTTGATATGTGATGCTCTACCAGTCAAGGCTGTGATGAGAGAAGACAGTGAATCTTGGGGAAGACAATAAGTCTTGATATAGGTAGCAGAGTTGAGGCTGCGACGATAGAAGACAAGGAGTCTTGAATTACGCTGAAACAGCTTGCGAGATCTCCTGACTGCCATCAGAAGGCAAAAGCTCTCTTTACTATTTTTCCAGCAAGTGGCAAGCAAGTTCAAGCTTGCTCAAGCTCAAAAACTCAAGCTCTCTTAAGTCCAAAAAAGCTCAAGCTCACAGCACCAGCACAGCATCATAGCACCCCTTATTTTTTTCCCAGCTCCCTTTTATACAAGTTTTCTAACTCTACAGGCTAACAGACAATTCTTTATCCCTGTGGGAGAGAGGCCCGAAACTCTTTTCATCTGCTCATTTACTATCCTTGGCTCTTCTCTCAGGCATGCTCAGCCAGGCGCACGGTGACCGCGTTCGGTCACTATCACACACCCTGAGCAGCGTTCCGCTCGGTTAACAGCCAATCATTCCACATTCTTTCTGTTTCTGCTTCCTTATCTCACTCACAGGGCAGTCACTTCTCTGTCTTATATATCTCTCCTACAAGCCTTTGCTCTGTTTCCAAAATATATCTTTAAAGATTTTTATTAGCAAAGCCACCTGCAGCTCTTAATACAAAATAAAGCGATTTCTGTAGCAGTTATTAAAAGCAAAGCCATCTACAGCATCTAATGCAAACAGCATCTTGAAGATGATTAGCAGAAAAAGCCATCCGCGATGATCAGTGCAAGAGCCAGGTGCTCTGGCACCCTGCTACATGGAACCCTTCACACTTCAGGTTACCACTAAATGCCACAGTGCCAGTGAAGTGTGAGCGTATCTCCTGTCCCTCTTCCTCCCTCCCCGTCAGCGCCCAAGTTACATTGCAGCGAGGAGGCCAAAACTTTTAGGAAAGGTCCTCTGAAGTGCAGGAGATAGATAGGGCTTCCTGGGGAACTAAGACAAAGTTTTCACATGTGCTGCCAAAAGGGATTAGAGCCTCTGGAAGTTTACTGAGGGAGTAGTGCTGAATTTATCCTTACGCTTCGGGCTGTCAGCCTAGTTAAGAGGAAAAGGCAACAGAAAGATGTGGCAGGTAGTGAGTTCTGATAGGGGGAAAACATTTTCTTGTTCAAGAATACTTGTTGGTAGCAGATGATTCAAATCCCCCACATTTCTTCTAGATGCATCTGTAAGATGGGCCAATAAAGAGCCAAATCACTTGCGACGCAAGTGTCTTCCAGCCGACCCTTTTTTTAGTTAATGTGGTGTGATAGTAACTAAGCCCGTGGTTACTGGAAAAACGTACCTAACAAATGTGTCTGCCTCTCTCACAGAGGGGCCTCTAAGTTCAAGCTTTTAAGGTGCATAAGCGAGCTAAATTTTATGAGTTGCAGAGAGTGCTTTAAATTCATTTTCCAAAGGTTGAGGCATGTCATTGTTTCATTTGTGGTGTTAATAAGAGCAGGAGAGTTTCTAGAAAAAGAGTAGGAGTGAGATAAAATTTATTATGCAAATTTGGAGTGTTATAACACTGAAAAAAGTATCAAGAACAAAAATAATTGAAGGAGGAAAGACTGACAGGGAGGAATCTGATTTAATAGGAAGAAAAAAACTAGTAAACTTTTTAATAGCACGCTTTAGTCATTGACAGACTCCAGCCGAGGATGATGCTGTACTGCTGAAGTAGAAGGCATCAGAGAAAGCTCCAACTTGTGATTAAATACCTATACGTCAGCTTTTCTGTTCTTTGCATTCGTTCACACTGGAGCTGGTGCCAAAGCTGGTGGGCCTAATCGGAGTCGGGAAATCCAGAACAGGCTGGTGTTACACTCTCGGGTTATTCACGAGTTCTATCACGATTCCTGAGGCTTCC
>NW_010427490.1:0-11391 GCF_000710305.1 Buceros rhinoceros silvestris | reverse complement strand
TCAGCAGGATTGATGAACAGAGGTACGTGGTGTCTCCCTCCCCAACTACCATCCCATTGAAGCTGTAACACGTAGATGATGTTGACATTAAGCATCCTGGCATCCTGCGTGCTGCGGACACACCGCACAATATCCGGGTAGTAGTCAGGCTGACATCTGCACATTTGCCAACTAGCCAAGTCATCCATTTATCTAGGGGAAAAAGTGGAATTCTTTGAAATTTCAAGTCCTGCCGCACCTTACTATTTCCTTTCTTGTCTACAATTTTTCATTATAAGGGCTTTCAAGGAAAAATTCATAGGTTGGATTGTGATCAGCAGAGGTCCCTTCCCTTTGAGGTACCCTGCATACAGCTGAAGGCTTTCCTGGGGGAAGGGAGAATGGTCATGTGCTTCAGACATGGAAAAGTCTCCTCAGATGTCCTGAAAGAGGTGGGGGATTGTAGTCTAAGTGTGCAGAAAGAAGGCATGAAGCCTCGACTTGTATTTAATCCTCTGAGTAACCGTAAGAGGGGCAGACTGATTGACTTCCAGCAGGTAGTTCATCGTACCTCTGTTAGACATCTTGGAATGTAATTATGTGACCTTTGGGAGTGCATTCCCTTCACTGGCTTTTGAGGGAGCTTGAATGATTGGCTTGGGGTAGATGCCTAGCTCTTACATGGTGGTGGTCAGTGAAGTTAAATCCACCCTTAAGCTCTCTGTAACTGAGATCTATATCTGTAAGGTAAAGACTATACTTCAGAGACTGTTCATTAATTTTTTGTGGGGTTCTCAGGGGTAATGATCATGGCAGCTTATAGAAATACTGTCTTTCTGGTCAGGTAACTTGAAAAATGCCTGGTGAAATTGTTGCTTGTGATGGATACCCTAGCAAGAAAATACAGACAACAGAGTTGGGTAAAAGATCATCACTTATGGTATGTGGTTGTCATAAATCACAAAACAGATCCACGCATCGTTGTACATGTTAAATTCTTTTCGCTGTCTGTGTGCTGATTTTGTGGATGCTGCTAAGGCTGGCTTGTTCTGTTGGGATTACTGTGACTGCACTAGAATTGTCTGGGTGTCGAAGGAGGAAATGTGGAAAGACATACTAAAATGACACAAAGTTAAGGCATAGATCATTGTTACAAGGTTGTGCTAGAGGAGGACGGAGACATTTGCTGTGAAAACACCAGACATTCATACACAGAAAAATCTCCGAGCGGTAACTTCTCCCATGCCTTTGGCCTTGGAGCAGGGATGCACTGAGACAGTGCGAGGTGCCTTTGCCGAGATGTCTAAGCTGCTGAGTCAGGAGAATATTCTGGTCTGTGTCTGTTTTATGTCCTCTAGACACAGCTTTTCCTCCACAAGGAACAGGCTGAGTCACCAACCTGCAGTCCCAGCCAAGACTCCTTCCCCAAAGCACTGGGTGTCTGGGATGTAGTCAGCATTTGCTTCCTATGGGAAGGACCCTCTGGGGCAATCTTTGCATCCAGTCTTTGGGTCCACTGCAGACTTGACTTTTCTAAGGTCTTTTGGTGCATTTTCTCCTTTATTCTTTGTCATAATGAAATTACAATGTAAATCTGAAGTGTCTAAGGTGTCATATGTATTCATCAATTGAAGACCACATTTCCTAATATATTTCCCTCCTCTCACTGTGTGGCTAATTCTTACCTATGACTTTATAGAGGACTCATTTGGGGGCACAGATGAATTCTGTGCTGCCCTTTTGACCTACAGTATACCTGAACAATGTGAAAATTTGTTCTTTTTCTCCTGCTCCTATTTATTGTTTAATTTCACTAGCTGTAAAAGCCGGTGATGTATCAGCTTTTTTTCCTCTCCTCACATAAGAAAGTTGCCCAAGGCAATGTTTTGGTACTGAAACTGGCCTGACTCTGATATACAGGTCTAATGCTTTATGATTTTCACAAGAATGAAGTCTATCGCCGTGCTCCAAATTGCGTGGAAATGGAGCTGTACAGTGCTGAAATGTTCCTTTGTTATTCCTCTCAGTGTCGTGCTCTGTAAATTGCTGTAGAAGGAGAGTCACCCTTAGTACCTGTGTTTGTCATGACAGTGTCTTTTTTTCCAAAACAGAGGTTGTGTAGTTTGTCCTTCCATCCTGTATTGTCTTGTGTGCCTGTCTCAAGTTCGGTGGTACAGGTGATGTGCTGAACTACAAAGTGGGAGCTAGACTGTTTCCTCAAGTGCCATGACAGGTTTCAGAACACTGGAGACAAACTTGACTATGAATTTTTCTTTTCAAACTACGTGTCTGTGTTAGTCTGCCATGCAGGAAGCAGGTGGTATTTTGTAGTCATTCCTATACTGAATTTTCACATGCTGGAGACTGCATGGCAACGCTTCGTGGATTTTGCTGTTAAATTGCACTGAATAGAAGGCCAGTGCCGCTGTCTGTGAAAGCTTTTACTCCAATCCACGGTGTCAGAAAAGGGCAAGTTTCCCTGTGGCTTTGTCAGTCCATCATCCGGAGACAGTAAGTCCAGCACACCTCGTAGTGGTGTCAGAAGTAGTGAAGATTAACATACAAGCAGTGGGACAAGTGGCACAACGTTATTCCTGCACCACAGATCCAAGCTCACCTGTGGTAATTCGTTTAAGTTTATTCCAGTTATTTCAACTGAACAAGAGGATGCAGAGGAAAGGGTTCCTCAGTATAGAGAGAACGTCAAAACCCGTAAAAAAGTTAAGCATTACTGCTTCAGATAATTCAGCCAGCCTTCTCGCCTTTTATTCAAACATGAGTATGTCAAGACTTCTGTCAACATTAGATGACATTGTACAGCAAATGGTGTCAAATGTGTCCTTAACAAAATGTTACTTTACTGTGGATATTCAGGGATCCCTGACATACTTGAAATCATTTTCAGTCAACAGGTAAGCGTGATTCCCCCATTAAGGCTGTATTTCTCTGAAGTTAATTCATAGGACAGTATTCTCTCTCTTTGAAAAGGTGTAGCTCCAGCAGTGATTTATGGCATGTTGACTTCGCAGTTGTGTAGTTGCAGTATTATTCTTTATTAAGGTAACTGTTAGATTAGAGATACGTTTCTTCTTAGAGATGGGAATTACTGATTTATTTCATGGTGTGTGATGTAGTTGCATACAAAACAGTCTCTAAACGTTATGTGATCTGTGTGATAATTCTGTGAATCTGCTTTCCCACACCTTATTTTGGCTCTCCCTCTGCCTTGATGGATGCGTGAGGAAAGTGATTTGTTTGAAGGCTGTGTTATGAAAAAAAAATGACAGGAGATAAACCACCTATCAGCCCACATGTCCCTTCCAGCAGAAAGATAACCAGTTAGCCAGAACCAGGGTCATGTCTGATGCTGTGTTGCTGGTGTGTCTGCAATGCAGGTTCTCAGGATCTAGGGATGGACCCTTCGTTTCTGAGCTATCAGCTAATTAAATCCGTTTTGGAAGCATACAGCCTCCCATGGTACATGCTAGCTGGTTTTGCAGCAAGTTGGAAACCTTGTTGAAGTTGTGGGAATTTGATCAGATTTTTGCTCCGACTGGTATTGCCAAGCATCACTTCACCTGTTTGTTTAATGTATAGCTGTGTCTGGAGGGGATGTTCCTGCAGCTGGCTGCACCCCTGAGCAGAATTTCTGCTGCTGCTTCCTTCCTTTTTTTTCTTTTTTTCTGGCCATTGGTACAGGCTAATTTTTTAAGATCTTAAGGCAGCATTAGAGTTTTCTGTAAATAATCAATTATTTTATTATTTGCTTTTCTCAAAGCATCTGATGGACAGATTTTCTTACATACTTATTTCCAATATCTCAGCTAGATGTGGTTGTGTAAACTCCACAGTTTGAAGACAAATTCAGAAATTAATTTGGTTCTGAAATGAAAAATTCTTCAGTAATGTCTTGGCTGTAGCATGTGTAGCCCTCTGATAAAAAACAGAGGGTTTTTTAACGAATATACCGATTTTCTTATCTTCTGCTAGGCTGGCTTATTTGGAGGCTAGAAAGTCTGGAGGCTACTCTGAAACCTGTTCAGAGTAGGAAAAAAAAGAAGGCAGTATTGTGTTGTCTGCTGTGCATGTAGATCTTTGTTTCAAAGAGAAAAAATCCATTGGAGCTGGACTTCGTTGCCGAAGGGGCCAAGTGCTGACTATCAGAGCCAAGCTGTCAAGGAAGGAAGCATGTAGCTCAGTTAAATGGTCTCAACATGTAGCTCAGTCAAACGATGGCATTCCCGTAAGGAAAACTAAAGAACATAGATAAGTTAATATAAGGTGGATGCAGCGTCCGTAAGTGGAGCAGCTGTCTGTGTCTCTCATTTAAAAAGTAAGGCCTTTTATAAGCACGATTCCTCCAAAGTCTGGTCTTGGTTCATTCTTGCTGGTGTAGTTAGCACGTTAATGCAGTTGCAGATAGTACTGATTTGAAGGGGCTACGAGAGTCAGATTCAGAAGGAAGTTGACAAGCTTTAAAAAATGTCTGGCCTTGAACGAGAGCAGCATGCAGTGAGGAGTGAGCTATTACACTTGAGCAGGAGTAATTATCTGCTCAAATTCAGGCAAGGGGAAAACCAGTAAGCTCCAAATACACAGGAAAGGATTTGGAGGGTAAAATGAATCATAAACTCAGCAACATCAGCCTTACACCGAGAGGCGAACATCACGATGGAGTGCTCAGCTAGGACAGCGTAATCTGCACGACAGGAGATGTGATCTTTACGTGCTGCTCACAGGGTTTGTAAGACATCGGCTGGAGGACGGCGCTCTGTTTTGGACGCTGTGCGCTAGGCAAAGGCAGTCATTTGGAAAAAATGGGGGAGAATGAGTAGTATGGCAGCATGTTTGGAAGAGTGGGTTTGTTGAGTCAGGAGTGGGCTGACAAAAAGTGTTCCGAGCCCTCAAGTCTGTGAAAGTGTACTCTAAACGATATGACCTGTGCTCAGTGCCACCGTATGTCAGGTTACCCGTCCCGTGCAGCAAAAACGATACAAGTTTGACATTAGGAAAAAGCTTCGAGAGACAAAAGGATAGGGGAACACTGGAGTAGGATTGCAAAGGACTTGGTGAGATCTGCACTACTTCTTCACGGAGGGAAAAGTCTTCGTCGAGATTGGTAGGAAGAGGACAGGCATTTTGGCTGCGGTCAGTCCAGTCTCAAAGCAGGGGAATAGGCCAGCTGGCTTTTCAGGCTCCTCCTGAGTTCCGGCGCTTTTAGCTGCAGAGAGACACATTTTCAAATACATTATACAGACCCTGAAATAGCTTATTCTGAAATCCATGTGATTGTGTCCTTTCATCTCTCTTTTGTAGAAGTATAAATTTGGCTGTTAGCATGAACATTTTTGTTTCACTCTTTGTGATAGTGCTAGATGAGTTGTTCTTTTTTCTCTTTTATGCTCGTTGAAAGGTATTTTGCCAGTTTCTTTTATGCTGTGTTAAAATTGCTAAGTGTTTCTAAAAGCTGCGCTTTTTTAAAATAATTTTTCTCTGGTGACTTTATCTGTTCAGGTTGGGTTTTTTACTTTATTTTTTTTGTTGCAACTTTTCTGTTTCTCTAGTGGCTGTGCATCCTGTTTTAGCTCCGTTGGATTTCAGAAGAAGGAGGGAGCAGAGGAAAGCCACTGTGTGATGTAGTATAGCCATTTGCCCCAGCTCTTTGTGACTTTCTTGTAACAATTTCTCTTCTTCCCTCACCTCCCTTCCCTCATGGACTACTTTTAAGGATACCGCTTTGATATGTCTCAAAATGTTTTTCTAAAAAGAAGTAGTGACCTTCATTAACTAAAGATCTTGGCACTCTTGGCTTGCCCAAGGGCTTTCTTGTACTCCGAGTTGCAGTGGTGCATCTGTCATGAGGAACAGACACTGTGGAAGTCGCTACTGTGGCTGTGAACAGTGAACGTGACGGATTCGTGGCACCAGCAGCGTGCTGCAGCTGGATTAGTCCTCTTCCCACACTGAAAGAACCAGCCCTTTGTGAACACTGACCAAGCAGATGTTCAGATGCTATTGCCAAGTGGGTACGAAATACTGATCACATTCATGCGCTCTGAAATACTGTAAGTATTATCCTATGAGAAGATGTTGACAAATTAACGTTTGTACAGACCCACGCTACTACTGTAATGCTTCCTTAACAAAAGACTACAGTACCCACAGTCTTCTTCCCACTGGGAATGGAGTAGACCACAGCGTATGTCTTCACTGATAGAAATTAAAAGTAGTCTGACATTAATTATTGACATTTAAATCACCTTTTAAATATTAAATGCAAGAAAAGGCATATTATTTCCCCGGGAAAGCTAACTGCTTTCAGGATCTAATGACGACGAAGCCAGCCTTCGGTGCTGCTGGTCTTCGGGGCTTCCTGCCCTCCCGGGGCCCCGGAGGTCCTCAACAGCTGGTGAGGGTGTCCTGCCTGCAGCAGCACCAGATAGATTTTAGAGCAACTCAAACATCTTTATTTCGCCCCAAACATTCTAACAGTGGCCATCAGGCAAAGGTTACAAACCGTTCTGCATTTCAGGAAAGTCAGGATTTAAAGTACCGCTGTGAGGCAGGTAAGCGTTGTCGGGTGGGGTTGTGTCTGAGCGCGCTCTGCCGTTGTGTGCTCTGTGGGTTTGCGTGTGGCTCATCACACCAGCGAAGAGGCTGCTGAGGAAAGGGCTGCAGGATGGGCAACGCAGACAGTGTTTGCTTTACATGGCTTTTAGTTCAAAGGCAATTATTTTTCTTAGCTTAATTTTTTTTGAGTGAACAATACAGTCTGAACTCATACTGTTTCTTTCTAAATGAATAGAAGTAAATTATTCAGATACTGTGGAAGAACACCTAGTGATTTGGCATTTTAGCACACTGAATTCAGAGACGCTAGATGAGCAGGATTCTCAAAAATCATTATGGGATTAATTTAAGAGATGCCCACTCGCAACTTGAAAAGCAATTAGTCAAAAAAAGTAAAAAAATTAATCTTGGTTTTGCAGTTACCATAAGGGAATAGATCAGACGTCTGAGATGTGTAAAAAGAGGTTTCAGTTTCCAACAATGCCTCCGTTTGATTATTTGAGATAAGCCTGAACTGTGACAGTAAAATAAAATGTTTCTGTTGGACTTGCTCTCCGGGTAGAGCACTCAGTATTCAAATATTTTGTATTTACTATAACAAGTCGCTCACTTATTCATTCATTCATTTACGAAAGGGCTTTGCTATTCTGTGTTTATGAAGAGCTTCCTCGGCTCCCTTTCCGGTTTTACAGAGGACCCCCACGAGAGGTTTCAGTATAGCAAATACCACAGACCCAACGGGAGCGTTCCTTGTGTTGCCCTCACTGCGGCTGACAGCCCTCCGTCAGAGGTAAGGACAGGAGCAGGTAAAGCCTTACACACACCGGAGAAAACACGAAAGAATGCTTTCCGCATCCTCAGTAAATGCTAGTGGACTTACCCTCTGGGTGCCATTTTGTTTTATAAATAAACAAATGGGGGTATTTATCGGGTTTGCAGTATCAGCACCTAATTTGTTTTGTTTTTTCTCTATGCTCAGCTGAAACAATGTTGAGCTTCCTTGGTGTAAAGGAACATTGGGTGTTGCAGCCCAGACTTGTATCAGATGTTTCTACATGTGGCTTTGGATGGCTGCCTACAGTCCATACTCCAAATGAATTCCCCTTAACTGTGGACACCGGTATGGCCTTCAGCATTATGGAAGTAGTTCTCCCTTTTTTGCTTATTAAAGGACCTTTCAGAGCCAGAATTAATCCCCTGGGTCTTTTTTTTTTTTTTTTTTTTTTTTTTTTTTTTTGTTTTTTTTGGGTTTTTTTTTTTTTTTTTTTTTTTTTTTTTTTTTTTTTTTTTTTTTTTTTTTTTTTTTTTTTTTTTTTTTTGGTGCTGCTTTGGAGAGAATGTTTCTTGGACTGTTCTGGAGGTCTCCTCCCATCTTAATTGTGAAGCCAAGAGAAATGTTACCCCTGACAGCTTCTGTCAGAGGAGCTAATGAGATTGTTTAGATTAAAATTGTAAGAGGTGTTACTGACTTGTCAAGTCGCATTCTGGAACTGAAGGGTGCTCACACAATCATTTTCCTTGGAGCAGAGCATTTTTCTTCACTTCATAGCCATGTTCTCCAGAGGTTACTCTCCAGTCCTGATGGGTAGCAATATTCAGAGAGGCAGGAGAGGAAGAAGGGCAAAACTGCATTTCCAACTTATACTTAGTGTAAGTGATTATCTAAGCGTGTATCAGGTATGTGTCACCTTCCCACTACAAATAAGCTGCAACTGGCAAAGAACATTGGGTTTGTGTTTGGTATACGGAATAAAGCCCTGAGTTAACCAGTGATCAGTGCTGTTTTCTCTAATTCTGTTAGCTGTATTAGACTGAGCTATAAATACTCACTGCTAATTCCTCTGCTATCATTATTTCATTTCTTTCTTTGTTTACCAGTTGCTCTAACTATCTGTAAAGGATTAGTCAGTGGAACAGGGGCTGTGAGCAAGTTATCGCTCTCCTAGCTGGGTGTGCTGACTGTCATACAGTGCAGGCATTACTGCCCCTGTTTATCCTAGATTAATCTTGGAGCAACTTTGACAATCACAGAATGATTTGCTTGGAAGAGACCTTGAAGATCACCGAGTGCAGCCATTCACCCTGCACTGCCAGGGTCCCTAAACCATGTCCCTCAGCGCCACATTTACACGTCTTTTCAACAGGGGAAGGAGACGCCACCACTTCCCTGGCCAGCCTGTTCCAACCCTCCCTGTAAAGAAATTTTTCCTGATATTCAACCTGAATCTCCCCTGGTGCAACCCGAGGCCATTTCCTCTAATCCTGTCAGTTGTTATATGGGAAAAGAGACCAACGGCCACCTCACTACAGCCTCCTTTCAGGTAGCTGTAGAGAGCCATAAGGTCTCCCCTGAGCCTCACTTTTCTGCAGGCTAAACAACCCCAGTTCCCTCAGCTGCTCCTCAAAAGACTTGTTCTTTAGACAGGTATTGACCTGGTGGGTCTTCCTGTTTCTTCCCTCCTCATTCCCTGCAACTAGAGAGAGGGACAGAGAACACCACCTGTGTGCCTGATCCCTTGACCAGTCCTCCCAAGGCCCTAAAGTCTTCCTCGATTGCCCTCGGGCTTCTTGTTTGGTGTTCATCACCACCTACCTGGAAAGTCAGTAATGGAGGATAACCTGTGGGCTGTACCTGGATGGGAAGCTTTCTCACCACACCTTTAAACGGGGCCCCAGGGAGGCACCAGACTCCTTGTGATGTGGGGCAGGTCTGCATACTGGGCCTTTTCTTCCTCAAAGAAGGGAGTCACCAATGACGATGACCCTTTGCTTTTTCTTTGTAGGAGTCTTTAAGCTGGGCTTGGACTGACTTAGCCCCAGCAACACTTCCACGCTTGGTGAGCCATCGGTCTCACTACTGTTGGCTCGGCTTGCAGGGCCTCATACCTGTTACTCAAGGGCACCTGGGAAGGCGGGGGTGTTGCTTAGACAATGCGCCTGCTGCGTCGGGCGGGAACTTGTCACCATTTCCCCCCGTCCTTCTGGTCATTGTGTTCACTCTGACGGAGATGGGACAGGAGGTCCTCCATATTGTGCACCTTATTAGTCTGCTGGGCCTGTCTCAGGGAAGGCAGGATGTGGTCCTAATGTATCTTCTCACACTCCCTGCTGCTCCTCAACCTGCCCACGCCCTCCCGGAGCACTGTCGCTAGGTGGAGGCACTTCCCTGCAGCCTGACTCCTGGGTGGCTGTAGGTCTCCACCGCAGCTCCATCTGAGCAGCTGTGTCGGTCATGATGGGTGCAGCAATTAGAGAAGCTGGTGTCCTTCAGCCGGGTGGACACCATTTCTCGCTGGTCTGAGCGGGCAGCGCTTTCTGTGCCCTTGCTACTCTAACGGCTGTGCCAACTGCCATGCCCCGTTCTATGTGCCCGCTCTGGTGGCTGCGCTCCTGGGGGCTCCTTATAGAGCTGTGGGTGCAGTGGCCGTTACCCTGGCAATGCAATTGCCTCACCCACCCCTCCTGCGAGTTGCCAGCTCCCAGCAGGTCTCTCCGCTCTCCTCAAGTTCCCCTGTTAGAGGAAGGTCCCAGAACACAGAACACTCACTGTGCTCCAAGATCTGTCATTCTGCTTTGGGCTGTGTGGGCTCCAGGGCAGCTCCTCTCGGCGACTGACTGGCAAGACAAACTGAGAGTCCTTCTCCAGTGCAGACCTTAACCAGGGAGTTAGGGCACTTGTTGTGGAAGCAGAAGACCAGTGTTTGGATCCTTACTTCACAGCCTTAAGAGGGCGTTTGAACCGCGATTTGTCCATGGACCTAGATGTCATTAGTCCTGTGGAGTCCACTGAAGTTTCCATGTTCCTCAGGCCTTTTCTTTCCAAATTTTCATTGCTGTTACTAAAATGTATGGAATTGAAATAAAACAGGGCTTAGGATGGGAGGAGGGAGGATTGGCTAATCTGCTGTTTCTAATATGGGGAGGGGGGGAGTTATGTTGACCTGGAATGTTCTTAACTACAGATGAACTTTAAAAATCCTTTATTCACATAGCTGTAGTTTGAAGAGACTCAAAGTGGCTCTTTTCACATTGCTTGAAAGAAATAGTGTATCAGCACAAGTTCACTGAAAATTTGCTGGAGGTTCTTCTGGAATGTTCGTGAACCTTAGCTACCTTGTCAACAAACTTGCCTTGGTTTTTCAACCATCTCACACCATTTGACACCAGCGGACTCTTGTACGTGTTTGGACCAGAGAAAAAGAAATTTCACCCCCATGCCCTGCTGTATTTACTGTATTAATTAACTTACTCTGTAAACAAAGATGATTGTAGGTGATCTCTAAAGAGTCCAGCTGAGAATATTCATCAAGTGAAAAAAATGGTCGCCTAAAATGCGTGAGTGTTTTGAAGGCTTCAACACTTACAGATATTTGCATTAAAAAACTATGTAAATCCTACCCTGCAGAGTGTTTTTCTTACATTATTCAAATCACAAATTCACTAGATTTATTTAAGAAATTATGTGCATCATCAAAAGAAACACAGATGACAGCAAATGCACGGGTGAAGCAAAGTCTTGTAGAGGGGTGTCCTTAGGGGCCGAGATTTGTAACGGGGAAGTCTGAGGGAGTTGCAATGCATGAGCAGTGAATGTCAAGGAGTGCTGCCAGCCTGGCTCACCCAGTACCATTCTTTCTGAACTCAATTTCAGAATCCAAATTGGACAGAAGAATGGCTGCACAGAGTAAAATGCCAGTCAAATCAACACTGATCAACACCACAGTGTTTTGATGTGAACTGTAAACAGCATTACAAGAAACTAGAGAAGGAAAAGGAATTAGAAATCTGTAACATACCAGAGAAAACCATAACCATGTATTTTATCTGGGTATTACATCCAGA
>NW_010427489.1:1965-2335 GCF_000710305.1 Buceros rhinoceros silvestris | reverse complement strand
GCGGCGCCGGGCCGGGCTGCGGGCCGAAGGGCGCGGAGAGATAGCGGCGTGTCTTACCCTGTGTCCTACCGGAACGTGAAGCGCGAATGGTTTACTGATAAGGCTACGTGGAGAGAGAAGCACTTGTGTTATCTACACCCTGTTCTCCCGGGCTCTCCAAGGCGTGGTTTCCCACCGGCAACAGCTGCGGGCACCTGGCTCCGTTCTGAATGACTCATCAGTCATCGATCCCTGTTAATTACTGATAACGCAGTAATGGTTTGTGCACAGCGTAATGAGGGGGCCACTACTGCCCTGTCAGCCTCACCTCTGTGCCTGGGAACATCATGGAACAGAACTTCTGTAAGATCTGTTAAGGCACAGGGAGGAC
>NW_010427489.1:0-1553 GCF_000710305.1 Buceros rhinoceros silvestris | reverse complement strand
GTTTGGTGGATGAGGAATTGGTTGGATGGTCACATCCAGAGGATAGTGGTCAATGGTTTGATGTCCAGATGAAGATCAGTGGCAAGTGGTGTCCCTCAGGGGTCTGTACTGGGACCAGTGATGTTTAATAGCTTCATCAATGACACAGACAGTGGGATTGAGGGCACCCTCCGCAAGTTTGCAGATGGCACCAAGCTGAGTGGTGCGGCTGGCACACTTGACAGACAGGGTGTCATCCAGAGGGACCTGGACAAGCTGCAGAAGTGGGCCCATGTGAACATCATGAGGTTCAACAGCGCCAAGTACAAGGTCCTGCACGTGGGTTGGGGCAACCCTCAGTATCAATACAGTCTGGGGGATGAAGGGATTGAGAGCAGCCCTTTGGAGAAGGGCTTGGGGGTCCTGGTGAATGAAAGGCTGGACATGAGCCCACTGCGTGCTCGCAGCCAGCCCAAAGGTCAACCATGTGCTGGGCTGCATCCGAAGAAGTGTGGCCAGCAGCTCAAGAGAGTTTTCTGGCCCTCTACTCCACTCTGGTGAGACCTGACCTGGAGTACTGCACCCAGCTCTGGAGTCCTCAGCACAAGAAGGACATGGACCTGTCGGAATGGGGCCAGAGCAGGGCCACAAAAACGGTCAGCAGGCTGGAGCACCTCTGCTATGAGGACAGGCTGAGGAAGTTGGGGTTGTTCAGCCTGGAGAAGGGAGGGGGACAAACTTTTTGGCAGGGTCTGTTGCTATAGGACAAGGAAAGAGGGAAGATTTAGACTAGATATAAGAAATTTTTTACAATGAGGGTAGTAAAACACTGGCACAGGTTCTCTGGAGAGGTGGTAGATGCCTCATCCCTGAAAACATTCCAGGTCAGGGTGGAGAGAGCTCTAGGCAGCCTCATCTAGTTGAAGATGTCCCTGCTCACTGCAGGATGGGATGACCTTTAAAGGTCCCTTCTAACCTAAAGCGTTCTGTGGTTCCGTGGCAGCTCTCCCTGCTGACTGCCAAGACAAAGGCTTTAAAGCAAGCAGGCACCACAGACAACAGCTCCAGCTTTTGGTGATTCCCTGTGCACCCTCATCTCCTTCGGGCTGCCTTCACAGGGCCCACTTGCTCTGGGGAGAGGGTAGCCCGGTACCCCCGGGGCTCTGGGCCACACAAGGCACCAGCTGCCCCTGCTTACTATCGCCCTTGACACCTGGCCTGTCCTCCCTTAGAACCCTTTGTCCCATGCACGGACCCCGGCAACTGCCATGCCCGGGAGCTTCCTCTCCCCGCAAGATTTGACAGTTACTGCTGGCCCTCGTCCGGTCCTGTACCGTGTTTGTACCTCTGCCTGCTGCAGGCTGTATCATTATAGTGACAAAATGATGCACGTCTGAGGCGGGGGAGAAAGATCACGACCAGGGCGGAGGAGGTTAAGTCACACGGCGGAGGCGCACCCGCTGTGACCGCCGGCTCCTCCTTAGCCCCCAGTTGCAGCACAGTGAAGGCGATAACGGGCCCTTTTCGCTCCAGGCTGTGCCATCCCACCTTCCCGGCGATTCGCTCCCCGGCCC
>NW_010427488.1:19501-70781 GCF_000710305.1 Buceros rhinoceros silvestris | reverse complement strand
CCCTCTGACGGCCGGCACCGCGGGGACAGCCCGGCTCCGCGCCCCAGCGCCGGGGCACCCGGCAGAGCTGCTCCCTCTCATCCGACAGGATGGAGGCACCAGCACACGCAACCTTCACCTTCCAGATCTCAAGCTAGCAAGAGCTGTGACACTCTGGCTTCTCTGCCAAAGCAACCCGAGCATCGCTTCCTCGCGGTCCACCCATCGCGCCGGCGTTCTGCTGTCACTGCACTCAGCAGAATTCGGCACTGCGATTGGATTCTCTGTCCCTCCTTTTGTACGCTGGGATCCTGTGAATTCTGGCCTCGCTGAAGGGCTGCGATAAATGTCTTAATAGCCTTGTGCCCATCGCAGTTTGAAATCGCCCTCTGAGGCACTGCCACAGAACGATGCAGAGCCACGTCTTACCTCCTCTCACATACCCTTTTGCCTTTCCATTCCCACCTTACCCCAACCCTATCTGTCAGGGAGGGCTGATACAGAATCACTCTTAGTCCCACACAAAGTAAGAGAAAAGAGCACAGCACAGTGCTGCCTGACACCTGATAGAAAAGTGACTGCATCCAGAGCAGGTCCTGCACCTTCAACTGCGTGTTACACAGTGACATGATTCTTGGGCATTCTTGATAAAAACTATACGAATCCAGAAACCACCACTCTGAGTTAGGATTTAAGCCCTAGAACATTGAAAACATCTCAGTATCACTTTGAAACAGCAGCAGATAGATAGACTACAGCTATTCGGCTGCTTGCTGCATAGGGAAAAATTTACGTGGAGGATGGGATGGTAGCTGTGTCTGCAACTTCAGGAAAAAGAGTGTAAATAAATAGACCTGATTTTTAACAAAGATGCCAAGTAGTCAACTCTTTTGGGACAAAATGTACTCCAAATTAGCTTTAGGGCATCATAATTAATGCCTGAGTGAGGAAGGAATTATTATAATCATCTTCACATACTCTCATTTAACATACAATACCTGTTCTGAAATTCCGCGCCATGCTTGGCTCTCTTGCTGTTTTGAAGGTTCACACTTCCAGAGAAGCTAAACAGACACCATCTAGCCCATTAATGAAGGTTTATCCTCACGAACCTCTGCTACAAAGTCAGGCAATCTACTCAAAGGACCATTTGTGTACTTCTATTTTTGGGCAGAGAGGGCTGGCAAGTACAGAGCCAGAATTCCAGAATATTTCCATCCCTGCTGCACATGGATGAGTGTGGAAGAAGGAATAATGTTGATGGTACTTAAGTATGGAGATCTGGATATTAATTTGACAGTAAGAATTACTTCCTTGACATTGCATTGCTGTACTTCTTCGCTGCTGAATCACATTTTGTGCATGCCCGTACGCAGTCGATGCAGTAGTTGAAATAAGTGCAGTTCAAGAAGGTGGCTTACCTTGCGTTGTCCCGTCTAGTCCCATGAGACATTTCATTGCTCTGATGATTTGCTCTGCTACGGGTGGACACATAGACGTGGCGTACACAGCACTGTGAGAATGAGTTCGTAAAAAGTCCACAAGGTCCTTACACAAGCAAAACAAAGCATGAATGAGCTTTGAGCTGGCCAGACAGCAGATCTCCCTCTCTCACTCACTACTGCGTGAGTGAAAACATGCAAAAGTAAGAGGATGTTTCACCAGTTATTGGTTTGCTTCTTGGCTGCTACTGTTAATGAGTGGCCTGAAGAAACATCAGGCAGGGGCAAATACTTCACCGCGTAAGTAGGGCAATTACAGCTGAAACAAAGCTCTGGAATAGAACAATGTTTACTTCTGTGCTAAGGCTTTCTATAAAGAAGCCAAAATCATTTAAAGACCAATGAGCAGCTGTGCTTAAGTCACCGCTCTGTTCCTCTTGGGGAACGAAGCAAAGCCTGTGTGACATCAGTACCGTTTCTCTGCCACAAGATGTAACCCAGGAAAAGCAACTTCACTCAGATCTATCTTTGGCTATTAGCATAGAAATTTCTTGCACTTGAAACTTCCCATCAGAGTGGCAGGGACGGTCGTGTTAGAGACAACATAGCTGCTTTAACACTTCGTTGTACAACTCAAAGCACAATCTGGGCTCCCAGAGGAAGCACTGCTGTACTGGAGGCGTGTCTAAAGCACCAGTAACTCTCCCAAATCCAGCGACACTGTAGGAACTCAGGAACTAATGCCATCATTGTTACGGCAGTTTATACCTCCCGGTGCAAAGTGCCGGAGTAACAGTTACCACACTAAAAGCTGAATGCGCTTTAGTGAGAAAGGGATGAGGTCTGCTTGAAAACTGCGTTTGATAAAAAATTTAAGGAAACTTCCAAGGATTAGATGATGAATTACTTTAGACTGCTTCTCACAGGTTATCTATTTTCTAGTCGCGTTGTCTTTGGTAAGAGTTAAACCTTCAGATACAAAATCAGGAAGCAAAGAAAATGGATTCCCGATGTATTACGATAGCCTGGTTTAAGATCTCCAGGGGCAAAACCAAAAAAGACAGTAAGAAATATACACTTTATCGTTTCCTACACCCTCTTTATTCTGTTCAAGTGCTACCCTTATTAATGTTATTGCGACAACAACCACATGGGCTGTCTAAACAGGCTTCCTACTCATTCAGCAAACTACTTAAGAAATACATTCAGCGGGGTATGAAAAGGGTGAATAATCAGCAGTCACTTGATACCTCTGTCAAGCACCAAAAGCGATGACATTTCACAACGGTACTGATTGTGCTTTCCCTTCTTCTGCGCCCCCCAGCTAAAAGAAGCTCAGCTCTACTTTTTGTTGACAGCTGTTGTTGGCAAGAAGTTGTTTTGTTAATGTACGCAGAGCAACTAAGGACATGGGTTTTACTATTGCAAAAGCCCCTCAGTAACAGCCTTTCTCCATCCTCCTAACGTTGCAACTCTGACAATTCACAACTGTTCAGGAATTCTATTATCAGTGGATGAAACTGTGGCTTTAATCTCTCAATATTTCTCCACATGCTGTTTACAAATGTGAAACAAAGTAACGAGCAGTCTGCATGCAAATTAATGTAGTGAAGTGTATTTAGACAACCACAACGTGTCTAAACATTTCCAAGACAAACAACAGTCATCAGGGTGGCACAGAAATACCCAACCCAAGAAAATTACATAATATGCACGTTAAACAAAAATAAGAAAGCCTGACTGTTTGATGTGCGTTTGGGATCCAGACAAGAATGGTAATGACTTTGGAATGGTGCTTCTGTAAAGCAGTCTAGGTGAAAAGATAATGAAATATATCAAACGTAATAAGAAGGTACTTCCCTCCCTCCTTGATGTTAAAATGTATTTTCCTTTTACCTTCTTGCCAGCTATGTATCCTCCAGCTGCGCCAAAGCTCTTTGTGAACGTCCCCATTAACACGTCAACATCATCAGGACTCATACCGAAGTACTCCACAACGCCTCGGCCCGTGGCTCCCACTGCACCGATGCTGTGAGCTTCGTCCAAGTAGAGGTAGGCTTTGTATTTCTTCTTCAAGGAGACTAACTCTGGCAGGCGCACGATGGACCCTTCCATGCTGCAGATGGAGAATCATGGGTGAAAAACAAATCCTGCACTCTCTTGCTCTTTAAGACACTGCCAAAAGATACAGGCAATAACTGCCTCACTCCACGAAAGATCTTCTGGAACCTCAGTCTGTATTTAGAGCCCAAAGAAAAAGTGCGACCCTCTCCCATCTGCAGGTGAGTATAAAACAGTAGAACAGTTTTAGAATTCAAACAATCAAAATCAGTCACAAAGTCTTTGAACATTTACGAATTTTCCACATGCCAGAAAAGAGAAAGAAAGGTATAAAGCAACGGGGAGATACTGACCCAAAGCAGCACATTACAGTTCACTAGAAAACAAACATTGCGGTGATTTATGAGGAACCACTCTAAGCCAGTCTGGTCCTTGCTTACTTCCTCATCAGCTAACTGTGGCAGTATTTGGGGGTTACAGCTCTACAGCACATTACTCTGGTGCGGAGGAGTTGGGGTTTACACACACAGGAGATGGGCCACACGGAATGCGCCAAAGGAGCCATGACTCCAAGCAGCCCCAGTCTTCAGAGCAGACAGAATCAGAGAGTAGAAAAGGGAGCTCAAGTCCACTCTCACCAATCGCTGCTCCCAATATGTTCCTTTTAGGAAATGCAGCCTGCCACCTAGTACTCCAAATGAAAAAACTTCCCTTTCTTTTTACTTACAGCCATGTAGGAAAAGGAAATAGTCTGGGTTTGCACTAAGGGTGTAGTGAGATTTCTAGAAATAAGAAAAGGCAATAAACCTTTTGTATTGCTGGCAATCGCGTCGGTAGGTTAGAAGGTACAGAGGAGACGTACAGCAAAATGAAATCCCAGGGAGATAAATCGGAAATGCACTCGAATCCCATAAAGATGAAGTATCAGTAGTACCGCTGTGAAGACTACTATGTCTTGAAAACCTTTGTGAGAGGACTGCAGCTGTGCTTGAATATGATCCGATGCCCTCAGTATTCGTTTCATAATAAGCTAAACATGTTCTCTTCCGCTAGCTCTAGCGAGCAGGTCTTTAAATGCTAAATACTTCCTATCGAACACGAAGAGAGTGTGCTGTGGGCCAGGAAAACCAGGGCTCCCTGGCTCCGGCCCGCAGCTAAGGCATACGCAATTGTGAACGCTGCAAGAGTTTCAGGTAAGCAGAAACAACAGTTTGCTCCCAAAAGAGTGTGTTCTAAAGAGCAGCGCGATCAATACAACCTCTTGGTAATTTTTAGATCCCGGACCAGTGGCTTTTGTAGATTGTTTTATTGTCATTAGAGCTTCACTATGCAGCTGGAAATTTGGTACCATCAAAGAAGTGGGATGTGCTTTTAGCAAGTGGGAAATTTCTGGCAATTTTAGTCCTTCTTCATCCTTTGGTCTCCTGAGTAAGCTTGAAAACAGCTTGGTCTCCAGTTTTGAAGGAGACCTGCCCACGGGCAAGTCTCCCTTAGATGGAAAGAACAGCACAAGGGAGCAGCCATGGACAAGGTTTGCCTGCGCTGTTCGTACTGGAAGGTTTAGAGAGCCTGGCTGCCTGTACCTGGGGGCTTTTTTTTTGGCTCTCAGGTGACTGCTGGCAAATCTTGCCCTTCTGTCTTGCCCAGCCACGGAAGTAGCAGCTGTGGGGCTGCATATTTGGACCACGGTCTCTTGCAGCAAAGAAGGGTGGAATTATACTTGCAAGCTCTGTAAGCCTGGACTTCCTCAGTTTTCCCAAGCGGCATTTGGCAGCTGGGGGAGAAGCAACTTGAACCACCACAGCTATTTTCCTAATGAATACAAGGGCAGAGCCCACAGTCCTCACATAGCACAGAGTGAAAGAATTAGCCAGCTAAAAATTACACCGAGCCACTGGGTGTTCTCGGGCATGCGACATTGTACATGTTGGGGATGGCAGCTTTCAGCTGCATCTGGTTGGGCTATACCACATATATATACACATATATATCTGTATATATATGTATGAGAGAAGAGTGGTGCCAGGGAGCACCTCTGCAGAGGGAAGAGAATAGGCATCCCACCCTCCACCTTCCAGCAGTGCTTGGGCAAAGCAGCTAGGCAGAGAAGGGCAACAGTAATTTTTCCACATTTACGTGCTCATCATTTGGTTTAGTGGCTCACGGAGATTCAGCATTTATCTTCAAAAGGATGAGTAAAAATGGTAAATTAAAAATACAGAGCTTGATTTACTGTGTATTTGTGGAATGGAAGTAAAGTTGTTGATGAATCCCAGAATACATAGAGCTGGTACACGATTGTTGCAAGATTTAAGCATTAAGCAGATTTAATGAAAACTTTTCTTACTTGCAGGAGTAAGAAAGTTCTCTTTGAACTCTAGAAGTTTAGCAAAACAAGGCACTTGCATTCAGTTTCAGTGTTGATTTACTGCTCTTGAAAGATGCTGGCTGACACAAATCTTACCATACTTGACAGAGATCCTAACATGGCCTTGAAGTCTCCGTGGAGTAGATAAAGTGCTGCTGGTTTCATGTATGTTTTCTGTGCTGCCATTCAAACAAGCCTCAGCCCTCCTGATGGCAGAAACGAGAGCTGTTTTGCTTCCTGCTTTGTTCTTAGTCTCTCTTTTGACCCTGGGAGATGGTTTGTGATACGAACACCACTCTGTTTAGAATTGCTCCAAGATAAAGCTCACTTCACATAACCCCTCGGGTAGCGCAAATGGAAAGTTTACTGAATCCTTCAGTAAATATTGATGTCGACTGAGTTTAAGCCAGAGACCCAGAAGTGAACTGTAATTGTTCTGTCTCAGTCTGGTTGTGTCACTTTTACAAAGCTATTGATCTGTTTCCAGATCGGCTCAAGCATGCAGGGCACATCGAAAAAACTGGATGCGGACAAACATAAGCTGGCTCTGCCCAGGCCAGATGTTGTCATTACGTGGTATTACATCCTGTCCTGTAGCAAAAAATATTAGCTTGGTGGCAGGGATAAAAAGCTTCTAGGTTAATGCTGACCCCTGTCTCCCTTGTTCGGTGGGCGAGCACCAAAGCTTGCTTCAGTGCACACTCAGTTTGAAACTACTTCCACATGTGAGGAGATAATCCAAAATATGGGATCACTGAAGCTTGTTTCAATCCCCATCAAACCACTGAGATTCTTCCTGATGCAGCTGATGAATTGTGGAGCCAGGTGCTTTGAGAGAGAGGAGGTGTGCACTGGTGCTGGTCACTTCCCTTGGAACACAGGTTACACAGGTTTGCTCTTGACAGGTTACTGGAGGTTATTGTCCAGTTTATTCTGAAATGTCTTGGGAAGAGTTTTCTACATCCTACTATGGTATCACAGTTTCAAATTTTTTTTTTTCTATCAGGAAAATTAATTTACCTATAATTGACCTGTTTTGTTCATAATTGTTCACTCAACATTTTTAAACATGCCCTATAATGCCACTATCCATTCAACATTGAAAGCTTTATCTGTGCCCCTTTCAGGTTAGTTTGTAATTGGGAAAACCCCTCCTTTCCTGACTTGTACTCCCAAGACATATACATTCCTTTTTAACATTTACTTTAGGTGTTCTTTTCTTTCAGAAGCCTTGCACAGTCATACAACAATCTAGTTGTTTTCTAGTTTTTCTAGTTTAGGGCAATCGTTTTAAGGAAACTTTCCAACCCTGCCCTCAAATACAATCCTGTACACTGAAATGATAGAAATGTTACCCTTTAATGCTGGTCCCTGGCCAAAACCGTTAAATGTTATCCCATTCTTTCCTGGAAGTCCAGTCACTTAATCCCAGGAAATACAAAATAAGGCTGATAGATTTCCTACGGTATTGGTGTTGCATCCCAAGAAACTTCTAATGCACATGAAAAGGCACTGGACAGTGTCTAACTGATCAGAGAGCTGTTTTCTTAGCTGGAAGGGAAAATGCCCAAATTAAATTAAAAGCAGGGAAAAAAAAAAACAACTGAAAATCAATCTGTTTTGATCAGTTTCTGGTGCCCCATAGCTCCTGCCCTGGGCCTATCTGCCTCCTAGGTAAATATGTGTGCAAAAAAGCAGAAGTCTACCACAAACCATGTGAGAACACAGTAACTGCTTAATCCCGAACTGGAAATGATAGAAGCCAAGGAAAACACTAGCTGGAATTTAAATAATAGAAATATGATTTAGAAACTCAATTTAACGTGTGCCCTGGACACTGCCAAAACTTGTTCATGCTTGTACTGAAGATTGATGGCTAGGTGGTCTCTCTCAGATTGGAACACGTATGGAATATATTTGTTCCTGGGCTAGTCCAGCTTAAGAACCAGCTTTCACTATTAGTTACCTTTACACCTCATGATTTTTTGGTTCTTTCTAAGATAGTAGAGACATTAAAAAGCAAACAATCATATACTTATTGCTATTTATTTGACATGCAGCTTCAGTGATTCCCAAGTTGAGGGGCCAATTCTGTCTTCAGTGGTAACCACACAAAATCTGCGGCTTATGGTTTCACACACAAATCTCATATCCAGAAATGCTCGTGTTGGTTAACAATGACTCTTTTCAAATTTTGCCAGCTGGTAAGTCCGGGCTTATGCTCAGTGTAAACACTTTAACATACTCCTAATGGAAACAGAAGACAAATTTTTTTCCATACCATCAACTTGTCCATACTAAGACTATCGTGTCCCATATAACAATATTTTTTTTAAAGGAGGAAAGCTTAGTGTTTCTTCTGCACCTCTGGAAAAAGCATTTCTGTAAAAATTTGCCAAGCCAAACTTGCAAGTCAAGATACAACTCGGAGAATGTCTCTGACTAAGTTATTTGAATTCTGTATAGTTGTCCCTGAAGCATAACTTACCTCCTTTAAGAAAAAAAGCAGTATTAACTATTGTAAGAAGAATACATTAAGAACACTCTACCTCCTCTTACACCCTCCAGATGAAGGTTAAGTTGACATCTGGAAAATCTTCAAGAAAACCAAAGTTAGGCAATATGGGGTTGGAAAATTTTAGTGTCCTTCAAAAATCATGGACCAAGAAAGGAAAGAACTTGCACACACGAAAAAGTAAGAGTATTTCTAATACATTTTTCTCCGGCTTTTCTCTTGCATATGAAATGTTATTAGCTGCTTACTGGATTAGACTACACAGCCTGTGAGTCTGTTCCCAGAAGTGCTGTAAGGAGAGATCAGCTGCGTGTGTCTCGAGCTGGCAGTGGCGGCAGGGATACATCACGGTGGGGTGTGGTGGTATTCTCCCTCAAGGCAGAGCAGACTTGCTTTGCAACCAAACCGCAATCTTCAGTTTCTGATCTGCTTAGACTATGGAAACAACTAACCAACCAACCTAGCTACTGCTAGAGCTAGTTTCAAATGAGAGACTACTAGACAGCTGAGCTTTATTTTTTTTACTTCATGTCTTTTACAAGCACAGACACTCAGGGCATGAGTGGTCTTAACATTATTTAGCCCTCATGGGGCTCAAGGAACATTATGGATCCTTTTTCAGGGAGGTTCTCTGAGGTTTAACATGTTTTTATTTCACATTCCAACAGAAGGGTCTTCAAGCTTTTGAGACTGAAATCTTTGAAAATGTATGCAAAGCTAGAGGAAAACTCTTTATCAAAGAGTTGATGGGTAGTTATAGTTATTACAGTTACTGTATTATTACAGTGAGACACTGGGTTTGTCCCACTGCTTGGACCGATCTATGCTCCCGTGCCACCAGTCTACCTTCTTGCTCCCTAGTGGTCAATATCCAAGGTAAAGGATTTAAAAGCGAACAAAGCTCAGCAGCTGGAGCGTTTTCTGCAGGCCATGTGACCGATGGGAATATTTGTCAGTAAAACGTTGGTGGTCCACTTAATTTCTGCATGATCAAAGTCCTTAAATCTGAGCTTTCTTTTAGTGGTGCCAAGCTATGTTTATTTGCAGTTTTGCTCTGTTTATTCTGGTTGAAAGGAGACGTTCAGCCTGCTTTGGATCAGCTGATCCGCTGCCGACCTGTTTCAGCTCTGAGTGACAGGTGTTTAGATAAGGATGGATTTGTTCCCTTTGCAGATGGAAAATGTTAGATAAAAAGAAAGCACTGACAGCTATGAAGTTCTAATGACATGAGGTCGTAAAAGATTCCATATGAAGAAAGCTAATCAGCTCAACTGCGCTAGCATCTCTCAATAAAATGGCACAAGCGCCTGCCCATCCAGGCTGGCTGTATATCAGCAACGCAAGAAACGACCCCGACGTATAAAGTTTAATGTTGCTTTCATGAATCATGTCATGTCCTGTGAATGAGTGGTTCTGGTTCCCTTCTCTCTGGTGCAGGTGTTGCTGCTCCCCAAAATATCCTTCACCTACTCCCTTCCTCTCTTGTCATCGCCACATTAGCCTTGCCTAGATCCCTGCAAACGCTCTTACTGTCCAGATCCCTGCCTCTTCAGCCATTCCCTCCTCTTCATGAGCTCTGTCTCTCCCCGCTCCAGCTCCTTGCTCACCAGTGGCTCCCTCTCCATGCCAAACATCAGTCCCATGGCTGCCTCTCCGGCAGCCTTCTCCTGATTTGAGCAGTTGTCAGGACGAAGCCGAAGCGTGGTGAGCCTGGCTGGTGCCTCTGCTTTGCAGCTCAGCTCTAGTAATGGTTTGTCTTTCTGCCTGGGTGTAAGATGCAGCACACTAATGAACTGGAGCTATCTGACTAGGATGCTTTATAATTACATGGTGTTATTGATGCTGATATTATCTGAGGGATTCTCAAAGGCACTTCTCTCTTTCAAATTCCTATAGGAGCACCTTGAAATACCACTCTAATTCTTTGAAAGCAAGTCTTTTAGTAGTTTTTGGTGTGAAAGTGTGAGACTATTAGATCCAGCACTAATTACTAGGAAGGTGCTGGTATCACTTGGCCTATGTTTAGCCTGAGTTTTTAGATTCCAACACCTGGGTAAGAGTTGGTCATACAGAATTTAATTAGTTCTGCATAGTTGTCTTTTGATCTGCCTGTGCATAACAAACAACTCTAGAAATCTCACTCACTTCGCAAAACTCCTCACTTACTATAGCTCCATGAATTTGATCACGTCTGTGACAACATACACCAGGTGATGATCTGTCTTGCTCTCACAGTACATATCCCACTCCACCGCGATTTGCTACATTCAGAACAGCGCAGAGGACCCAACTGGAGCAAGTTACACCAGGGCTCAGACTGATGTAAAGGAAATCAACATATTTGTAAGATCACAGAATGTCATTGTAACCTCCACTCTCATTAAGATTTCTCTGAGATGCTGAGAGTCAACATTCTCTTCACTCATTGTATCTTTCTGTCCTCAGAAATGATAATAAAGAGTACTCACATTTCTAAAACACGAACATACCTGTAAATGCCCTCCACAAGGATGATAATCTTTCTCCATGCTCTTCGGCTTCGGGGCTGCCCGTATATTATTGCATCCCTCAGCAACTTCTCAAGGTTCTGCATATCTTTAGTTAAATATAAGAAAAAGGAGGATGGAAAAACATTAACAAAGATTTTTCTACAGATCTGTCAGTTTTCTCCTGGACACTATTTTTTCCTACATGGAAAAAGACAACATTAAAAAAAATGTGCCCTGAAAATAAACTTCCTTTATTAGTGGGCAAGGCCCAATGATGGATTTAATTTGCCTGAATGCAATCTGGTGACAAGGAGAGTTAGAAAAAGCTCCCAGTTATGCACCTTATCTGGGAATCTTCTAGAAATTCTTGGCATAGATTTTTATTTGAAGGCAAAAGGGAACCACTTTGCTTAAGTACCGAGGCTAATCGCCAGCAGTTCTCTGAGTTGGTTGCTGATACTCATATTAGAAATGTCTCAAAGCTTCTGAACAGTGAGTTTTTGGTCGCTTTCCAACATCTCCACAGGCTCACAAACAGCATGCATTGCTTCCACAAGGGTTTGGACCAGGCTGGGTGAAGCACGTCCGGATGGCAGCGAGAGAAATCTTGTCCTCCTCAAGAAGGCAAGAGAGTCAAAGATTGCTGATGAGAGAGTGAGCGACAAGTGGATACATGCACATGGCATGGATACGTTCGTCTGGTGCCAAAATGCTTGGCACTGGTGGGCCTTTGGTATAAGGAGGCCTGGAACAATGCTAGAAACTTAGCTGCTTCCTCAGGAGCTGTGTAGATACCTAACAAAGTTATGGAAGGAAACGCACTGTAAGTTTTGAAAAATGTCAAGAAGCAAGAAAAAGCACCCCAGGAGTAAGGGTCGGACCAAATGTGACTCTCAATGTGGAGCTGATCCAGCCATTCTGGACGACATGAACGACATGCACAGGAACGACACTCTCCAAAGTGAATTATTCTGGTACTTTTCAGGAATCTGGATTAACACATTTCAAAGTGTTTTCAAAGAACATCTTACAGAGACACGTAATACCCCAAGGAACACAACTAATCAGCTCAAATTGTGAGTTAAGAAAAGACATTTTTTCACAGTATAATCCCGCTTTTTCAGAAAAGCGTCTTAATACAGTTATTATAAACTTAACCTCCCCGTAAAATTATACTTTACAACTTAAAAAAACCCCTCCATTAAATATTTAAAAAATTACAATAGTAAAAGCTGAATCTTTAAAATACAATTGTCTGAACTGAAGAAAATATCCCTTAGCTATATTCATGTTGACTTATATCTTGGTTCCCACCTGACTGGAACCAGGCTATTTGCAGAGTGACTGTCCGTCATGAGTGACCTGTGACCTGAGAGATGGAACCTGAACCCTTCCACCTTGATACCTCACCTCTTGCTAGTACCATTTACTGATGTCAGTGAATGAGAAATTTCTCTGTGCCACTCCGCACCTTACCGTGTAATCTCTTGATTTAGCAAGACCTTGCTATAGCTTACAAAGCACAACACATGCTCGATAGGCTGCTCCTTATTTCAATGGTGCAATCATCTGCTCAGCTCAGTGAGCTCCGAGGTGGAAACGCTATTCCAGATAATGCAATGCAAACAGCACCATTTCCACTAGATGGCAATCAAGGAAATAAAAGTTCCTTGGTGCTTTAAAAGGTGAATTTATAACCCAGCTGAGCATTTGCTGCATGGGCGTATTTCACATGAGAGCTGCTCACCTTCTCTTCTCCTTTGAGCAGATGATCAGAAATCCTTTTGAGTTCTGAGAATTAAAGGACTCTACAGGATGTCAGAAAGCTCACTTGTTCACTCAAAGTAAAACTTTGAGGGTGCTCCTTTTCTCCATTGAATTATTTCTCTACTGACGTCATTGTCATCTAAATCCTTTTGGGACCTTTGAAACCCTCCTCTGAATCACACAAAGTCTTTTGGTTCACTACTTTGTCTACATGTCAGTCCAGATTGGTTCTAGACTTCAGGAAAGTCAGTTTGTCTGATTTTACACACGACATAGTCCTGCTGGAGTTCAGGTTCAGGACACATCTGTGTGCAGGATCAGGGTATCTCACATTGGTTTTGATGTCTCGTTCTGAAAAACATGTGTGTGTGACCCTTTCTTATTTCTGTAACACTCAACATTTAATTTGTTGAGGTGCAAATGAATTTTACTGCCTTTTCACTCTGTGCTTGTAGTGCCTCACTTGGAAAGGGGAGATTGGGAGGGAGAGAAAATCTATTAACCTTTCCTCTTTCCCCACTAAAGGCTGCTTCTGTTATTCAAAGCGAAGGTGCATTGCTCCCTATGTGCTTGAGCTTAGACGTTCCAGAATGTGGGAGATACTGAACACCAGGAGAAAAAACAGTGCAACCCTACGTGACTTTCTGATATCAAATTAGTTGCTCATTACATATAGTTAGACTGTGACAGGCTGGGACAATGAGATGATGAGTTGCATGAGTCCATCTTGAACAACCAGTTATAGGGAAAATAACTGTTCTTCCTCACTTGACCATCACCAGCCCATGCTCTTCGCTGGTAATGGCTAACAACTGTCCACCGGCCCAGAGGTGGTGGTAAGGATTTCATTTGATTAATTAGTCAAAACACAATCAAATCTATCCTTGTCTTACTTTCCACTCCCTCCTTATGGCATATTGTCTAGATATGGAGGATCAAATTTCCTAAGTGAGAGCAGTGGATCTCTTAGGTTTTTTTAGAATTTAATATAGACTTGCGTAATCCTTGTTTGGGATCCTTTAGAGCTGTTTCAACAGAAATACCACAAACTGCCAGTAACTCGAAGTGAGCCTGGACGTGGGTGGGCAGCCGTGTGTCATGCTGCCTCCAGTGCAGGTGGGACTCCAGGCTCCTGGAGGTGCCCCTGCCCTCTCCCAGCCATGCTCAGTGCCTCCTCACAGGGAGACTGAATGTCTCCACCCCTCCTCCTTACACTGCAATGCTGGGCATGTCATGGCCATTTCACTGCGTGGGCTGGAAATCTCCTGTGTGATGTCAGCTGAACCCTTTTTAATTAAAATAAACAGGCTGTTATTACCCTTATCGCATTCTTTTTCCCCTGCCTCATGTTTCTCACTCTCATTTTCAGTTTCTCCCATTTTGCACTCTCATGCCGGTTGATGCAGACTCTGTGGCTGCCTCTCCTCAGCCTGCCGTGCAGCCCCCCTTCCCCTGCCGCAGTGCATCTGCCTCAGCCCCCGCCTCCTCCTCTCTTGCTGCCCCTCCTGCTGGTACCTTTCATGGTCCCTAAAGCAATGAAGGGAGACTGCCACAAGGGTTTTGCTGGTCTAAACAGTAACGATAATACTGTCAAAGGTGGTTTTCATTCTAGTGAAAACTAGCCTTTGAAAAGTCCCTGACTGCTGGCACAGCTCTGAACAGCAAAAACGTATCTTCAGAGTCATTTTCCTGAAATCATGGCTCTGAGTATCTTTGACTGGAATGGGGCAGTGGGAGTGGTGATAACCGCGGCCACAGTCACACTCCGAGACTCCCCTCCCTGCTCCTCAAAAAGTGCATCTCCCCATGAAAGTGAAGTGCGCTTGCTCAGGAAAGCTTCCGATTCACACTTGGTAAATCAGACGTGGCTTTCTCAAATCAGAGAGGGCAAATGCAGCCACAGCATGCTAGGAGCAGGACAGACCAGTTCCCTCTCTGTGGCAGCGCCTGTATGTGTCACAGGGAAATACACACCTAACTGGACTGGGCTGCAGTCCACCTATCTGGTGCAATAATCTTCTCTCTGATAGTGGCAGAGGCTTCAAGGAGAACAAAACCTTAGTGGGTAACGTGCCTTTCATCCTGCCCTGTAATAGCTGTAACACTAGCCTTCCTTCTTAAATTCAAAGGACACTTACATCTTTGAGGGAAAAAAATGAGGAGGACTGGAATATTTTTTCCCACATGGACCTGAGTTCTGTGCGTAGTCATGACATTCCCTCAGACTGCTCAGGCGACTGCAAACCTAAAAATGTGACTGCAATTGAGTTGCTTGATGCTATATGTGAAAACTGTAGTAAAATCAGAAGGAATAAATGAATACTAAGCCTTGTGCAGCACCTTCTGATACAGGCTGATATGAACAGAATTCACTTGGGTGTAGTTGGTAACATGCTCATCTGTCCACTGAATGAACAAAGATAGGATCTCACCTGATGCCGGTATAAGACTCAGAACTACCGTGACAGAAAACTCTCGATAAAATCACAGACTGACTAATGGTTAGCTATTTGGTTTAACTTTTCAAGTTTTATTGGAAGGGTCAAGGGATTTTGGCTAATATTTAACCAAGGCCAGAGGTTCTGAAAAGGTGCTTTACAATATATGATATTAATAAAAGATTGTCTTAGAAATATAAGAGAGTAGGTAATAAGTCAGTCTCTCCAAGGCAACATCCAAGATCATTGCCCCATATAGCTGAAGGACTTCCGTGTCGGTCACCTGGGGACCGTGGGAGAGGCTCCCTGGAGCTCAGGCCTGGTAAGGACAACATCAGATACCTTCTAACACAAAATTAACAAAGGCCAGGCCACTACTGCCCCAGAGGCGAGGAGCTGTTTTAGCCTCCCATCATCCTCCCACTGCATACTAGTTGTTGGGCTGTGCTGCTGGCTGCATTTCAAGTGTAGAAACACAACTCTTTTCTAGCTTCCTAAACAAGTCACTGCCTGGGAGATGTAATTTGAATGGTGCCACACCAAAGCAGGGGAGACAAAAGGCAGATCAGGATTATTTCAGCCCACTAAACCCGATACTACATAAATTTAGGAGTGTTCAGATCCTAAAATAATAATAATGAAAAATCCCCCTACACCCATTCCTCAAAAGTGGGGCTCCAGGGAGCTGAGCTTTGCTGCATCCAGAACTCCTCACAAATCCCTGGGGCAGAAAACATCCCTTAAAGGTCAAATACCCTGTGTCACACTGGTGTGACCTTGGCAAGGTAAAGACCAGCAACAGCACTAACGAGAGCCCACAGGAAAGGAGTGCCCCGGTCAGGAGTTTTTAGTTGTAGGGTTGAAATGGAGCATTCTAAATTTCCCTCACATAGATGATCTGTAGGTGTGTGCCTGTGCATTTCTCTCAGCCCAGGCCTGTAAATTCCTGCCTGTTTACAAGAAAGGGATTGTTCACTGAGGGGCAGGATGCAGGGTACATTCTTACACCCAAATAAAAATGGACTTATAGGTCCACAGGACACTTTTGTTCTATTATTCACCTTAAGGCTTGAAAACCTTCTCATATACCTGTGCAAAGTTTTTGTCAAAAAGGGGAAATATCCAGATGCCTTTTATTTTACCTAGGAGAAACACAGAGGTCTAATAATTTTATCTGTTCCAAAAAAACTATTCAGAATTTTTGTGAAAAGTGTAATGCCTAGGACAGCTACTCACTGAAATTAAATTCCATTAACTTTTGCAAGAACAGGAAGAATATTATACATTAAGGCAATAGGTAGAGATTATTTCTTGGCTGACTAGTGAAAGAAGCATAATTATTTACTTTTGTGCATTGACAAATAGATCCAGTATTACAGACTGAATGCTTTGGAATAAAATAACACAGTTTCACAGAATTAGCTCCAGCAGACCCTTTGAAAGATGAACGTGCTTCAGCAGCAAGTTTAAAATGGCAGGCTTTGCTCCCTTTTCTGTGAAATATTTTTATCACAGAACAGTTTCCTATATTTTTTCTTTGAAAAATAGTTTTTCCACAACAGGGAGGAAAAAAAGGCAGGGGAGAGATTTACAATGCCAAGCTTGCTAGAAAGGGAAGTTACCAGTGGACACCTGTGCATGTTTTTTTCGGTATAATATTCAGGAAGTAGCTGGCTCAGAAAATACACTATTGCTTCACTAAATTGTTATACAATTATTCCTCCTCCTTTTTGCTAACCATTTATAATAACTTCAACAAACATTCACACCTCACCCTTCTCCCAGTGTCTCTTTTCTTCACGTGTGCAACCAAGGAAGTCGGAGCCAAAGTAAATACGTTCTAGGCAGTTTTATTAAAGGTGTTGCGCAGCATTTCAGAAAGGCTGCTGCAAGCAACTGGGAGCCTGGAGAAGAGTCTGCTTGCTCATGCTGCGGTCTAAGGGCAAGGAGGTAACTTCAAAATCTGCTGCCTGATTTGAATTTATTTTGATTCTCCTGCACAGAAAGCATGTCTCAGGCACTAGTGGTGGTACCGCCTGGCAGCTCCTCTATTGTCTTTAGTGCGGGGCAACACTGGGTCAAACAGTAAGCGTGAGTAACCTGACGCAGCTCCAAAGGAGGTGAGCCAACTCATGCCAGCAGACAACTTGGCTCTGTACATTTACATAAGGTACATATACATAATGTGCATTAAGCTCTAATCCTCTTTGGGCTAGAACTCAGATATATTTTTTGTTTCTGCACCTTGCTGGAGAATTGGCTCCAACCGCTCATCAAAGGGCCCCAGCCAAGCCTTTGACACAGTAACCTGCTCCAGCTGATACCCAGGGCCAAGCTCTTTACAGGATCATTGATATCCTTATATGAAATGATGCACATCAATCACCCGTCCTTAGAAAGAAGAAGTGGAGGGACTTGCCTTTTCTGCTAGAATACAGAGGAGGATTTAAAAAAGAAATACATTGCTACCTGATGCTGAAATTAATGCTGATCAAAGATCTTCAAGTGGCAGCTCAAGGTGCAAAGTTTTCTATTCATTCACAGGGCAAATAGAGCATAAGGAACCTTTCTTTTGCATCAAGCAGAATGAGAAGGATAATGGTTTAATTCCCCTGTTCATAAGCATGACAGTGACAGCACTAACATACTCGGACAATTTGGGCATGTGTCTGCATGCCTGTATATACGCTCTGTATCCACAGATCAGCAAGCAGGATAATCTGGGAACATAAGCAACACAGCTTTGATCTAACAAAACAAAGAAGCACCTGCCTAATTACAAAGAGCTTCCCAACACAAGCTGGAAGTTTTTCTTGTGTGTGTTGTTAATAAATTTGCCGTATTCACTTGTATTACACTGCTCCCTGACAGATTCAAGGCATCAGGGTGTCCAGGGTGAAACTGTGCACCCTACAAAGGCAGTCCTGCTGGATTACGCTGTCCACTGCTATCCTCCCCCAACACATGTTGGATTTTCTCCAAAGTAAAAGGCACACACATACTTTTCTGTATACGTGATATTAAAAGCTGTTGGTGATGTTTAACTCCTGGGTATCATTAAGGAAATATTCAAAATAGAAAACTTTCGAACTATGGAACTAACATATTAAAAAACTCACGGTGGGCCAAGAGAGCACAAATGTGTGAAGCTGTTTCACATTGAATTACTCTCTAAATGCAACTTAGGTTAAGACTCAAGGTCTAAAAAACTGTGATGGCAGAAGTTGACACTCAAATTCCAAACAATATAACTTTCCACATTTTCACTTTGAAAATAAGTTAAGGCAATGTCTCAGAAATGTCACAAGACTGACTTTGGCAAGCTGGATCTCTAATCCAGAAAGCAATGAGTTTTTCCAAAGCAACCTCACTAGGCTTCCACTGAGACCGTTAAAGAGACTGTCTACAGTTTCCAGTGCTGGCTTTGTGCTTTTGGACAAGTCGCTACTATTTTTAGTTCATACATTATCCAAATCAGACAATGTATGAAGAAGAACATCAGATTTAGTTTATCATAGTTAGGCTGGTTAGATACTAGCTATGGTTCCATGATTCTCAGGAGTAGTCTGCAATATTGGCGGATGATTAGAGACTGAATTCTTAAAGCAAGAATGACAGCTCAAGGTGATGCCTTCACCGCTTCCCTAGCAGCTAAGAGTAACACACTTCTCAAAGTGGACAGTTCTTTGAGATGCTGTGGGAAGTGACACAAGCCAGCTGGGCCGCACGCGGCATAGATGGGTGGAGGGAGGCTGAGAACCTTTGGATCTGAGTAGTGGCAGGTCACCCTGCAAGAGGTGATGCAAGTCTGTTTGAATGGGATAAGGCACTGAACAAACGAAGAGTTGAGAAAAGACGGGGCAGCAGCCATGCCTAGCACATCCACATCCGTGGAAGTGAAAGGGGTTGGGTTCTGCTACAGGCTAATCTATGAATAACCACTTTGTAAAAACTTTTGGATTCAGATGATCTTTAATTATTGAATGATCTTTAGAAATTGCTTCTTGCCCAAATTATGAATGCATATTAATTATAACCACACCTTATATTATAGTGTGCTTTTCACCCAATGGATCCTTAGGCCTTTCACAGCATATGCATAATTCATTTTTTCTCACCTCAGGGCTCTTAGTGAAGAGAAGTGTTAGCTATTAACAAAGGTGATCAGACCTCTTTTCTCATTCCTCACCACTCCTCTAGCTTCTTAACCTCTGTTGCAATCACTGCCTGGTGCGGTAGCAGCAATGAGGATGGAAGAGGGAATTGTAATGGGGAATAAGGGAAAAGAACAAGGTCTTGTCATCAAAGCCAGTCACAATGTCTCTGACAGTGGCCACAGCAGCATTAATTAAATAAAAGTTAGAAAGCATGAGCGTTTTAGAAGGTTATTGTATGGTTGCAAAATTTGTGATTTCTAGACTAAAATTATACTTCAAAGAATATTTGGGATGAAGCTCTGATATAACCATCTACATCCTTGGTATAGTCCCCTGGGAATTCAGGGTAACCATTTTGAAGTAATGTCACGTTAATGTCACTGGTTGCACTGAACCTGCTAAAAAGAGGCAAGAAATATGGAGTATGCTTTTGTAAGCATGTTTGTACTATTTTGGCTATAGTGACAATAAAACCTTTACGACAGCACTCAGTCATTCAGCGTGTCTAAAAGACAGCAACAAGATTTAGATTCTATTTTGAAATTAAGGTCCAACGTGATAACTGAGATCATGTGCAACAGCAATTAAGGATTACACTGCTAATTCAGAAATCACTCATAACATCAAACAGTTAATCCTAGACAAAAGCATTATCTGGGAACTGACAACAAAGCAAGCATTGAAAGGAAACAGTCTTGCCTTCGAGGTGTGAACAACTCTGTCTCTAAATATTTCCAACTTCAATACTCACTATTATGCTTGAAGATTCTAATAGTAGCACCCGAAAGCCTCGCACCAAGAACGAGAGAAGTGTGGTTCAACTCATCACTTAAAATGAGGCAGCCCTGTGGAGAAGGAGCACAATAAGCACCTGCGTGAATCGGGAGGCTGTTGGCATGCGTGTGTCAGCATACACCTGTGTCTATACTATAGATCGCACCAATTAAGCTAGAAGTATTAAACATGAAGTAGATTTTCTGCACTCCTCTGAAGGTGCCAGGATGCGTTGCAAAGGCAGGCAGAAACTGTGGGGACAGATTCTTAGGAATTCCTGGTGGTGTAAAAGGGACAAAGATTTCCTGTGACTGGAAAGTAGCGTCTGACTGCCTTATAGTAAAATCAAATGATGTTGCTTTCTCTATCACCTGTTTACAGTATATTTTGTGTTGCGAGGAAGATGTGGTCACCGTCCCGTCTATAAAGACTGCATGACAGTGATGTAAGATGAGTATATTGAGGCTGGACTGACATCAGCACTTTGGGCTGCAGAAATGAGATCAGGACAGAATGCTGCTTGATAAACTCCACCTCCATTTGGATGTAAGTGGAGCCTGGGCACCAGGCAGTGTCTTTCTCTGGTGAATGCATATACAGTTCACCTGTGGTATATTCTTCATTAATTAATGCAGCTGAAACCTGATTTTCTTTTTAGAAACTAAAATAGAAATGCAGGAGAAATAACTTTGTATATTATATTAACAGGAGCCTGGATTCACAGTAGAAATTCAAGCTGGAACCCTAATTTAGCTCTGCTTACTATTATACATCTTGTGTTGTGGTTTCATAACCCAAGGGCAATACAACATTAAGGAAATATTTATTTTGGAAACACTGATTATGCCTAGGTTGAGAGATACTCACACAAATCTTCCTAAAGACTGGCATGCAGAGCTAACAGTAGGAGTATAGGCATCTTGACAAGAAAATGTAGGCTTAATTATAAAGGAAAATTGAAGAATAGATCTGCCCAACATAGGGCAATTACATAATAACTGTAACATATTTAATATATTATAGTACCATCTCATATTAATATACACTAAATTGTTACAGTTATATTCTGTGTAATACATATAATAATAACTTTATTTGTACCACATGTCTAACTATCCCGCCTCTGACAGAGGCCTGAGTCTCCACATGAGGCCAGCTGAGTGAGGGAAAAGTATTTTCTAGGTAAGCAGGGGCCAAGTATCATATTGCTGTTACATATGCCTGCAATTTCAGAAATTCACCTTTATTAATTCTCTGTATCTGTTCCCTTTTAAACTACTGGACAACTTCACCAGCAGCTTTGCAGAATGAGGTTCACGTTCTGGGCAGCTGAAGCAATTCTCCATGCCCAGGCCTTGTATACACATTTTAGAAATCTCCTGCAAAAGCTAGATTCGTCTTCAATACTGAGTGAAGGAATTACTTCACGTCTACACCTGTGCTTCGGTAGAAATCTCTATCATACACCACACAGTGAGTTCATTCCATTTCCACCAAGAGGGAAATACTGTTTTGCACTTTGATTGAGCTAAAGAGCTGCTACCCACTTGCCCAGCTAACAGCACGCTGTATCTGTTTGTTACATCAGGACTTGTGATTGACAGGATGATGGATTTTCATGCCCTAATGTTAGGTACCCCAAATTGGGGATGAAATCCCTTCATCATCAAATAAGAATCTAACTTTTGTCATACGGTCACAACTTCAGACCTGCATTTGCTGCCTGCTTGCTTTGCAGGGCTGTGCTTTCTCTTTTCTGAAGAGCTTTCTCGTTTCTGAAGTGTTGCAAAAAATATCCTATCAGCTTTCCCCACAGGCAGCTGGGCAATACCTCTGCAAATATCCCAAATACTTCGTCCCCCAACACCTGAGACATGGGATGCAATACTTGTTTACTTCTTAGGGAGAAGTATTATCATTATATCATTAAGAGAAGCTAAACGACTGTATCACTCATCCTTAAAGAGGTGTTAGGTATATGTGATAGCAGCACCCAGAGCTAGAAAAAATGATGAAGGAGCATATTTAAGGTCACAAGGTCATCAGCCTTATGACTTATGCATTCCATAGAACTTTGTTCCTCGATTAAGCCTTTCTACTTATTGTGTGCCCAGAATATTGCAACAGTTGTTAAAACAATTAATAAGTGATTGTTCCATGTACTCCTTAAGGACATAACTCACCTTTCCAACAAGGGCTGGAATATTCATAGAGTTAGTTGCAAAGCCCATGCCAAACACCATAGCATCTTCCACACCAAGGAACTTGGCCACAAGTTTCTCTAGTTCGACATGTTTGTCTAGGGTGCCTGTAGAAATAAGCACAGGGAATCTTGAATCTCATTAAACTGTGAAAGTAGTTAATTCTAAGGACATAAAACATACAAAAGAACAGGCTAGAAGTGTGTCATTAAACTAAATGACATTAAGTTTTAATGAAGATTTTCCATTTGTGTTTTGTGCATGTGGAATAATGCAAAAAAACCACCAAACCAACAAGGATGCAAACCTGCTATAGCTGTTACTTGCAACTACTGTTGCTGTTAAGGCAGAAAAGCAGTTGCTTTGGGAAAAAGTTTCCTTCTTCCATAACAACAACCTTTGACAGTTTATTCTGAAGGGTAATTTTTTGCCTTTTTCTCCTCCTGCAATGAGGACAAAAATACCTCCTTTTTATAGGAAACGTGGGACAAATATCTTAGATATTCTTGAGTTCTCTCTGGATGTGAAAGCAAAACCTCCTGACAACAAAATTCTTCCATTGTTTCTTGGGTGCTTACGTATGCGTACAAAATCCTTAATTACGATTTTATACGGGTAAACAAACAAAAGTGTTCTCCATCTTTTTCTGCTTTTGAAAGTAAAAACTTTGCCACTCTCCGTAATTAATGATAACTGTCCTCTTTCCTCCCTCTCAACAGTCAAATGTAAATGATAAGGCAACACGAGAGAGCCTTCTTTATCACTAGTTATTATCTAATATTAGCGCATGGAGTCTCCAAACAAATAAGGGGTTCCAACTTCCCAGCAAAAGCAATATCTTTCCCACCCAACTCACAACGGAGGATGACAAAATACAAAAGGCAACAGACGAAAGACTGGTGTGAAGGGATTGAGATAACAAATAACTTCGAACAGTAATGAATCATCTCAACTTGCCAGCTCTCTAGTCTTTGGTTGCCTGGCTGTGCATTTCAGGTACCAAGGCAGAAGAACTCTTACAGGATGATCTGTGGGGAAGAAAAGAGAGTGGCCTGTGGATTCTGACAGAGCATTTCCCCTAGGAATAAGGCTGTAAGCAGAGAACAGAAGAAAAAAAATCAGGGAGGTGACTATCTCACCTCACTTGCGCTGCATAAACTGATGTCATGATAATATAGGCAAAGCGAATTACAACTGATGGGAACAAAAAAATCTGTGTTCACTGTGATGGGCAAAGGCCAGATGAATGAAAGAATAGAAAGGTAGGGTATCTTGACAAGAATGATGAGTCAGGAAAATGATCTTACCTTCACCATGGAGAAAAGCTCATTAAAGAAAAAATCAAATAAAAATGGCAGCAGTACAGTTTCAGCAACAGCACTGACTCGTCTGGTTACAGTGAGGCAGCGTTTTCACTGTTTTTCCTTGTTCAATATCCAAATTAAGGATGGCATTCATTTGGGAACAGAGTGTGAAAGATATCATGCAGGCAGGTGACTCTTCAACAGCCAGGGAGCTACGGAGTGAGGATCATGTGGCTTTTGGGAAAACCTGGATTACATGGAGGGTAAAGGACAGCGGTGCTGTGATTTTGCACAGAGCCTGCCTGGATTTTGCTAGACCTGAGCCAACTCCAGTAGAGCTTCAGGAGCGTCTCTGAACTCATTGTATCACATGGGATGTACACTGAGCTGGGTTGCCTCTGGCTCTGTGCTCTGATGCATTAGGCAGCACGGTGCAGAAAATTTGGCTCTGCAGAACCTCCAGCAGATGTCAGCTGACTCTGCACGAAGCTCTTTGGGGATGGCTACTTTGGCAGCTGTAGATCCTGAGACACACAAGGATATGTGCTGGCTCTGCACATGGCCACCGCTTAGTAGCCAAGCTCCATGAAATAAAAAACCACATAGTGTTTCAGGGTTGAGCTGCTCACTGGGGAAGTGAGAATCTATATCTTAACTTGGAAGTCCAATACATCTCAGGAGGTCTGTAGTTAGTTCTATATTTTTTATGTTTTGGGCCCAGTTTCTCTTCATCCTGGTTACAGGACACCGATGGTTCTACCATGGTCAGCTGCCCTAGTGTTCCCTGCAGGTGTTATTTTGTTGCTTGAGGGTTATTGGCACAAGGACAAGTCTGAGATAGAAGCTTGAAGCCAACCATGCTATGGCGACAGATCAAATTAGAAGAGGTTTGTGGAAGCGTAAGAAACAAGCAGTGTGAGTTTTGCAAGGCGGGCATTTTGAGGCATGAGAAAACCGTCCTAACACTTCCAGGAGTAAATCTGACAATACTGGGGTGGAGTTAAATTGCTTTTTGGGGTTGAATCCTATGTTTTCTGGTTTTGTAAACAAGAAAAGCCTGACTCACTATGGATTATTCTGACCAAGCATCTATCAGATGAACCAGAAAGGGTCATCATATTATTAACCTATTTTTTATTGATGTTGTGGTGCTGAAGAATGAGACACTCTGAACTTATTCCTCACTTATTCCTACTTATTACTTACTAATCTTAATAGTGAATACAGATGATATTGTACTGTTGCCTACAAATCCTGGAAAACAAATTGGAATCAATGGGGGTTTGGTTTGCAAAACCAAAACCTGAATGACAGGGATTTGCAAAATGAGCCCCAGTTTTGGATCACTTTAATTATAATGGTGATACCATAGGTGGTAGGTGAGGTGTTGCAGAAGCAATACAATACACATCAGCACTGTCAGTGGGAGATTCATGACTGTGGTATACATCGAGCAAGGCTGATGAAGGATATCAGCTTGCATTTTCCCAGGTTTTAAAGTAGAAGTAAAATGTATTTAATAAATTACAAAATTATTTAATCATAGCAGAAGATTTCTCCAGTACGGGTCAGTCCTTGGACATCATAAAACCTGCACCCGCTATATCACTTCTCTCCACTGCAGGAAAAGAGGTGTCAGATATGTTCTGCTGGAATGAGGCTTGTCCACTAATGTCCCCAGTTTGTCACAGCAACCACCCCAAGAAGCATAAACAGCACTATCCCACAGATGCAAATGTGATCCAAAAGAACTTCCGCTGGCACAAGCTGCTAGTTCTTAAGCTACATGGGAAAGGCAGTAATTACACTGGTCTTCGTTAAATACCACTTTAGCAGTGTCAAGTCAGGTTAACGTGGCCCTTAAAGTGTCTTGTCTTGTGCTGGATTCAGATCAGCATCATGATCTGGTGAACAAAAAGTGATATACTAGATACATGTTTATTAATGCACTGTATACACAGATACCTTCTGTACTTGTCCTATACAGAATCACAGGATTGTTTTGGTTGGAAGAGACCTTTAAGATCATCAAGTCCAACTGTTCACCCCACAATGCCACGTCATCACTAAGCCATGTCCCTCAGCTCCACATCTACACATCTTTTAAATACCTCCAGGGATGGGGACTCTAACACTTCCTTGGGCAGCCTGGGCCGATGCTTTACAACTTTCTGTAAAGAAATTTTCACTAATATCCAACCTAAATCCCCTTGTCCTATCACCTGTTACTTGGGAAAATATGTAGATATTAGAAAAGTCCCCATACTCTACCTGCATTGATTTTTATGCTGACTGCAGCTTGGTTTCACCTGAGAAATGAGGATACAACTAAATAACGTATGCCATCTCACTGGGAAAGATTCGAGACACAGAGGAAAAGAGAAAGTTACCTGCATCAAGAGATACAATGGACTACTTTCTGTTGAAAGTTACTCCTCCCCACCAAACAGTTGTATGCAATAGAGCACAGCAGGTGTACCATGTTTCAGGATTATAGAGGTGTTAGCCGTGGTTAATTTCCTTCCCAGTAGCTGCTCCCGTGCTCTGTTTTGGATTTAGGATGAGAATAGTGTTGATAACACAGTGTTGGTTTAGCATTTACTCTAAGTCAGGAACAACTTGGCTTCTGATGCTGCCCTGCCAGCGGAAGCTGGGGCTGCACAAGGAGCTGTGAGGGGACACAGCCTGCACAGCTGACCGCAACAGGCTAAAGGGTTATTCCACACCATATCATGTCACGTCCAGTATATAAACTGGGGGAGTTGGCTGGGGGACACTGTGGCTCAGGAATCAGCTGGGCGTGGGTCAACAGGTGGTGAGCAAATGTATTGTGCATTGCTCGTTTTGTATAATCTATTATTTTTATTTTTATTTCTATTTTTCCTCTTTCTATTGTATTATTTTCCTTTCCTTTTCTGTCCTATTAAACTGTCTTTGTCTCAATCCATGAGTTTTACTTTTTCTCCCCTGATTCCACTGGGTGGGGAAATGAGCAGGCTGCTGTGTGGTGCTTAATTGCCGGCTGGTATTAAACTGTGACAGCGTTATGGAAAGTAAAATTGAAGATATTATCAAAGTAGACTTTCACAATGTTAGCCACCTCCACAGATTCCCACACTTTTCAAATGAAATCACCTCCTTTTCAAAATCTGATGACCCAGTTCCCTCCATTAACTTGTCCCTGCACTCTGGGGACAGGGAACGTAAAGTATGCTGTGCTTTGGCAGGCTGTCATAGGCTTGACCATACTCTGGGGTGGAAAGTCACTGTCAGTCTGCTAGACAGATAGAGCTTGAAAGTGCACTTCCCATGATCCATACAGTTATTTAGCGTTGACACTTTCAGCTCGGACCAGAGGGTTTATGCCACTGGTTAGTCTGCTCAGTACAGTCTGTCAGGTTTTCATGTGTTAATGATACATCCTGGTTAAACTGCCAACCCTGGCAAAAGTATCCTTTAATAGAATTTTTCATTTGGAATTCTGAGACCTGAGGAAGACAGGAAAATACCTGCTCATTTCAAGCTAAGCCAAAACTGGAGGACTGAACTGATAAAAGCAACAAGTTACTGGGAAAAAAAAAAACAAAAACGAACAGGTTCCTGTAAAAGCCACTTCCACATATGAACAGCAACTGGGAAGCCTATGGATCACAGATGTGTCTCACCAAGGTGAGTAAGAACCATTACTTTATGTAAATGACAGTTTGTCAGAGGTATCTTTAGGAGGGCGGGGAGCAGAACGCAATACCTAAACTTTCCTGCCACATTTGAAACTTAAGGTCACAAACTCACTCTGGGAAGATATTTATCAGAGATGAAAAAAAAAATGACAGAAACACACACCCCCTTTTACAAAAGCAAGATTGGATGAGTTACTACAAGAAGGATGAAGAAGCAGAAGACTTAAAAAGTGTGTATTTATTTACGTCATTCTGCAAGAGTGGATGATGAAGATGGTGTCACTGTCCTACAGAGCCAACTACAAACTTGTAGAACGAGATATTGGCAACAGAGAGAAGCACACAGAAATGTTACGTAGCTGCCTCATTTAACACTGCATGTGTGTAAAAGACCCTCAAAAGAAGTGGGGTTTGAGGAAGCATTTGGAAAATGCTCAAGCTTTCTTAACGTTGCTACCAGCTGATAGGGCTTTCATAGCAGAAAGATCATGTGGGTGTCATGGATAACGTATCTGTGTAATTTACCGATTATTGGAAAAGCCTAGATTAATTTTAACAAAACTTCCAGTTTAATTTAGATCTTCCTTTTTTTTTTCTTTATAAAAACACAAGGCTAAAATTTACAGTTGAGGTCCAGCCTCTTCGTGCTAAAGCCTGGATGGCAGCGTCTTAAGCATCTAAATAATTACATGTACAGAGATAACAGTGTATGCTGGAGATAGTTTAGGTTTTAAACAGGTCGCACAAGCCTTAGTTACTTCTTCAGTTCCACCTGCCAGAAGACAGCCTGTCCACAGCGTAAATCATGCTTTGCAAATCATGCTTTTGCAATGGTGAAATACCAGGAACAAACTTAACACTTTCATTGTAAGTTGTATCAGTTATTTATGAACGGGTAGCCCCCAAAAGGAAAATGACGTTAGTAGAAGACGACAAAGAAGGAAGATTCCTCTTGTGAACGGTTTCCCCATTTATAATGTACCTTATCAGAAAGTAGCCAAGATTATGAAATATGTATACACGAACTAATTCCCATTTACGCAGCTGCATTTCTCCTCAAGCTCTTACTTGGAAACTAAAGTATGGGAACTTAAGTTCTTTGTCGCTTTCTCCTAACTGAAAACCAGACCATTTACTTCTGTGTTTGTACAGTACCGAGTTTAAAATGAGCCCTGGCCCTAATTAAATCTTTGAAGTGGTATAAACGAATGAATGGCCAAATAACTATTTTTATCTTTTTGAAACGCTGCTAGAAATATCAGGCCTTAAAGCAGAAAGAAGTGAAGGGGATAGAACTACTTTTGTATTTTAGATGTTGGCACAGGTTTTCTGAAATCAAATATAAAAATTCCTCAAACAAACAAAAAAGCCCAACAACTGCATGCAAGCCAGGCATTAAAAGGCAGTTTCCTAACCATGCCCTCCAGAGTGAATCACCCTGTAAGTGTTCTGTGCAGGCTCCATCTTGTCGTTTGGTCCAAGACGTAATCACAGGAAAAGGATTTCAAAAGGGAGGAATCCTGCTTGGCTGCTTAAATAGCACTAATGACACATTTGCTCCTGTTACTCACATACATCATCTCCCTAAGGAACAATGGTGGGTTAGATAAATAGAGCGTTGGAACTACCGGCTGCTCCTGTGACAGCCCCATCACCACCCTGGTGCTCAACCTAGGAGCGTCCAGCACCTGATAATCTGCTGTATTTTTAATAACATCACCGATTTTATTACCAAACAAGCAGAAAAAAAAACAGTCATCAACAAGCAGTAAACAGTGTTAAGTAATCATTTGCATATTTCTCCCTTAATCGTTTTAAGTCACGCTGCTTAGAAAAGGCTGGCTATAAACATGGCAAGTCGGGCTCAGACAAAAGGCTTGGGAGCCTGCCTCCAGCGGTAGCCAGCTCCCCCTCTAGCCATCAAAGTACAGTGACTTGCATGGGAAGAAGGGATTTCACATTCAAGGTGAGACATTCACACTCAACACTTTTGAGAAGGAAGATTAAAATAGATAAAACAGAAATAAAACATAGCATAGAGATTTCTTAGGGTAGTTTACGTGAAATACTCCAGATACCTGAATGGCTGGCTTCCAGTGGCTTAAATCCTTCAACATCTAAGAATTATTGCCTCAGACCCAACTTCTATTCCTGAAAAACAAAACTTCCTGCTTTTTTCATGCCCTGATTGGTTTCTTGACCTGTAACAAACTAGCCAAGGAAATAATAATAAATTACTTTTCTGCACTTGCAGGAGAGGCTGATGCTGGTAAATGCTGTTTTAATTTAAATAACGCCCACAATCATTTTTGTCAGATATTTTAGTTGCAGATCTCTCTGTATCCTCCCTTGACACCCCACTCAGTTAATGCAGCATCTTTTCCTCTGGCTTCGGTAAGTTTGCCACTCTTATATGTGCCCAGAATGTTCTTATCATTCTAGGTGAGTGGTCCTATCGTTCCTTCCAGTCTGTCCCTCTGACCAAGAGGGTCCTCATTCTACACCTCCAGCTGCTCTGAAATTTTCTGAAGGATCCTAGTTATGCTTAGATTTTTTGCTGCCAAGATCTTTCAGTGACTACTTCCATCCCACTACTTCCTTCCCATCTACTTCTATGCCACAGAGAACTGAAGAGTCTTTCACCTCTAAGCAGACCATGGTATCAGTGGGTTTTTTTGCCTCCTGCCTACCATCTGCAAACAACCGCTTTCACACTCTCACCCAAACTACTGCTCTTAGAAGATGTGCCCCAAGCATACGTGCAACCCTTTCTTGTTGATCCCTTTGAAGTGTCTTTCTGTCTGTCTTTTTAATCTTAGTATCCTCAGTAACACTGAGGACAGCCAGGTTACTGCATCGTTAGATCCTTATATGCTACCTCTATTGTAAACACTGCCCAACTTCATAAAAACAGGAGTATGGGCATGTTTCCATTTCAAGCCAAATTTGTATGATGAGTTGCTTGTCCACAGGTCCAATATTAATGATTGTGCAGCAATGGCCACAGGCGTATAAGTAATAATATCAATTAATATGAAACAACTAATTACATAAAACAACGCTGAACAACTAGTATTAGACGAACCGCACCACACTGAAGGTCCCTTTTGGCCCTAAGCCTTCATCCAGCAGTGGTTTGTACCGATGTCTGGAGGAAAATGCAAGCAGGACTAACATAAATATTAGTACCTCAGCTTCTAACGAATTTCGACATAAGGACATCCTCAATCAGATAATTTTGGTATTTCTAGTAACCATCAATGATATCTCCTCTGTATGTGGCCAGTGTCCCCTAGAATGCAGGGGAGTGTCAAGTTCTAGCATCTGCAGCCTTCTTTGCAATGAGTTCCTCGGGTCTGCCAGCCTCCAGTGTGAAGAGCTGCCTCCTGTCTTTAGGAGGAAACCTTCCACCAGTGTCATGCAATGCCCTGTAGATCTTGTAGTGAAAGAGACAATGAACAACCAACCCTCACCACTCCTCCATGCCACACATAATATTGAAGATTTCTGTATTTTCCCCCTTTAGGCTCTTTTGAAGCCAGGTGACGGGTATTTCTGACACTAAAGAACAGCTAGCATGATAGTTCTTCAGCCAAAGCTGTTTGAGGCCTTTGATGATCCTTGTTGCCCTTCTCTAACGCTTTCCAGTTCCGGTAAATGTTTTGACCAGAAGTGCACAGAGTACTCAGGACAACAGCAGACCTCAGCTTTACGCTGTAGCATACTGAGGTTCTGTGGTTGGCTCTTTACTTCCTAATAATTTCTAGTATTTGATTTGCTTTCTGACCACTGAAGAAGCAGCTAGTGCTTTCACAGAACTACCACTTATAACCCCAAGATCCTGCTCCTAAGGGATAATATTAAGCTTGGTCTTAAAAAAAAGGAAAATATTTTTCTTTCAGATTGAAAGCTCCACAAAAGCCTCAGGAATGTGTCTTAAATGACACTGTTATGCTGAGAAAGTGATTTATTATTATAATTTAGAAAGAGAATGGAATTAAGGATGGAGCGAGAAGTCTCTAAATCTTTTCATGGATGACAAACTTAGGAAGACCAGCCACTGTTTTGATCCATTGCTTGTGCTTTTGTGCATAAACAGGAATGTCTTCTCAAGTGGCATGTGCACTATTATTTTTAGAGAAATCATGAGCAAGGCTTCGCAGTCCTCAGTGAAGTCAATTTCTGAACTCTGTTTACACACAGTCTCAAGTTACTTTTCTGGGAATGTAGAATAACTGTTTTACATGTTTAACTTCACTAAGTTTCCTTAATAAAACACAGTTTTGTAAAGACAGAAACAACCAAGTTAAAATGTCCATACTAACATTCCGAGAGCAAACTACCTGCAACAGTGTTCTGGTTTGAAAACATTTGATACGCACTCCACAGTCTGCACAGTTAAAGGAGGAGGAGTTTGGATAGAATCACAGGATCATTTCAGTTGGAAGAGACCTTTAAGATCATCAAGTCCAGCTGTTAGTCCAGCACTGTCAGGTCACTGCTAAGCCATGTCCCTCAGCACCACGCCTGTAGGTCTTTTAAACCCCTCCAGGAATGAGAACTCCACCACTGCCCTGGGCAGCCTGGGCCAATGCTTGACAAACATTCCTGTGAAGGAATTTTTCCTAGTATCCAGCTTAAACCTCCCCTGAAGCTTGTTACTTGGGAGAACAAACTGACTCCCATCTTCCATAACCTTCTTTCAGGAAGAGAATGTCCTAGAAATCTGTCTGTATTAGCTCTTAAAACTGTCTAGATGAAGTTAACTAACAAGATTTTTAATATTTGAAGACAGAATCAGTATTTTCATAAGGTTTTTTTTTTTTATTTGGGAATAAGTCAAAGTTATGCATATCTTCCATATAAAAAAAACTCCACAAAAGATACAGATCAAGGAACACCAGGCACATCCTTTGACATACTGAAAACACGCGAAATGTTCTCAGACAGAATAGAATCCAAGAGAAAAAGACACAGAAAAATGTTCCTTCAATACCTTAGATGACTACTAATGGTGACCACTTTCAAGCATGCAATTCAGGTTAAAAAATATATTGCAGTCACCAGATGGATCACCTACAAAAGGAAAGTAGGGTCACTCTGTAAACCCTCTCCGAGTGGTATGTCACTGGCATATTTATTACTGGCAAATCAAACCACGATGATAAGATAAGAAGCAGATGACAAAGTTTGCATTATTTCTTTGTCTGGAAACGAAACTTTAAACAAGAAAAACAAATGAAATACAATATTTTTTCCGTAAGATTGCTGGGTGAAAACAGTTTGCTTTCAGAGAGACAAAATTAAAATTTTTGAGGTTGTTGGATTTTTTAAAGTTTTTATAGGAGACTTCTCATGCTGGGAAGCCTTATTTTTCTTTGGACGGCAACCAAAAAAGGTAAAGCTTGAAGGGAAATGTCCCCTTGCATTTCTAAGGCTGGAAATGGTTTGCTTTGAAATGCAGGCTGATCACACCACTAGGAATGCAAGGTTTTGCATAAAAATATACAGTTGAAGACAGCACTACATGCAGCCTACAAACCAAAAAAGCAGACAAATTGTAATGGACTTAGAAACCCAAAAAATCAGATGGAGCTTTCCTGAGCTTGTTCCTTAGAGGCACACTAAACATTTCTATGTTGTGCCCATTAATGTTTCATAAAACATTACGGTATATTCCTAGAAAATGTGAAAGCTCATTTTACTAATCAGACCACTCTGTATGCGGTAACTGATATAAATCTGGGGTGCAATTAAATTTGCCCTAGAGGAATTCTTGAAGTCTCGATGTTTATTTTACTTCCTTTAAAAAATAAACATGTTACTTCCGTCATTAAAGATCTCAGGCCACTGTATGACACTTTTTTTTTGCTTTTCCAAAAATCATTAACATTTTTCCTTTAAAAAAAATCCTAATGTGATAATGAATAAAACACAACATCACTCTTAATAGTGAAACAAGTAATTGATGTGACTAGAATTCTCTAAGTATCTAATTCCTTCAAGATATCTGTAAGAAAAAGCACACAGTTACAGAAACTTTGGTGGCCATCTAGCTGGTTACTCACCCATTTCCTGTCTGGTACTGCAGATTCCAGTCCCGTATTTTTCTAACTCTATGGTCACAGTTTTCAGTGCATTAACATCTGTTTCTGCAAAGCCGAGGTAGTTATAAGAACCCATATTGATTACATTCTTGATAGTCCTTCCTGTAAACCTGTAATTAAAGCAAGTATTAGACAACAGTGTGACTTTCCCTCCAAACCCAAACAAAAAGAAAAGAAAAAAAAACCCCAAAATTTTCCCACCGAATTTTGTTGCACTGTCAAATTCCCATTTGGGAATTTACAATCGTCATTCTTAAACTTCCTAAAAGTTTTTCCATCCTTTCTATTTGAAGACTAAATACTGGATCCTGCTCAGGATGTTTTCCAGATTCCAAGCTGTAGATGGCAATATACTGATGTTAGGTGAAATGGTGCTTATATGCCTGTAAACAAACAAATACATCTAGGACTTCATATGGGGAAAAACTTCGAGACAGTCTTTTTTTCAAGCAAATTGTCAACAGCTTCCATGAAGTCATGAGTGTTCACACACACGGAGAAACTAAACATGAGGAAAATGGTGTGGGAAACACTGTGATCCATTCTCAATATAGTCAACCTACATGTTGTCTACGTGGTGAATTTCCACATCTATTTAAGTCAGTAACAGTTGCAATACACTGAAATCTTCCAGCTGTAAACTGCTTAAAACTCACCACGTAAGACAGAAGCCACGTTTAGGCAATGGAATAAATTACGATTTAAATCCTAACCAAGGGATACAACTAATTTTATTGTAATATTCTGACTAAAGGTCTGTTATAAATGGAGTGTAAGCAGCCTTACTTGTCCTGACACAGCCAAATAAAAGCCATTTGTGCTACAGTTCAGTCCTTTCCATGCTGCATGTCCAAACAGTATTCAGAAGAAAGGGGACAGATGTCAGCATGGCACTGATTTCAGAAAAAAAAATTGCTGATGTGTATTATAGAATTGCAGAATTGTTTTGGTTGGAAGAGACCTTTAAGATCATCGAGTCCAGCTGTTCACCCAGCACTACCAAGTCAAGGATCTAAGCATGAGGGGCAACTTTCTGTGCTTTGCAGAGGTATCAGGAGTGTTCCTATGAAGCTGCCGGCTGCGGGGTGGAAGCTGACTCACCTAAATGTCCAGTTGTAATCATCTGTAACGCGTTCCATGAGGTCAAACTGTGGCCCCGGGACACTGCAAATTGGACGGTTCCAGTTATCCCGTATTCTCATATAGAGGTTTCTGGTGTAAAAGTTCTCAAAGTCTTGATAAAGTGGCACAAAATCCTAGTTTGAAAACATGCACAGAGTTATGTTGCTAGGAAAAAGTGTGCTTCTGTACCCAAGTCATTCCCGTTGAAAAGGAGGAACCGATTCATTAGCAAACACAGAGCTATAACAGCCACATGGTCCTAGAGACAAACAACTCCAATCTGCAAATATCTTCCTTTAATTCCCCTGAAACACAGTGTTGGCTTTTTTTTTTGGTGGGTTTTTTTGCTTGTTTTGTTGGGTTGTTTTTTTTCTAATGATCAACAAGTTGGCTTAGTTCCCCATCCCCATTATTTTGAAAGTTGGAAATTGAAGAACTCATGATTCTTCCACTTTGGAGAAATCAAACGCTTCAGATTTTCACATGGTGCATTTTGCTGTGTGTGGAGCAGATTGCAAAACTAGGATAAACATTTTCGTGAAATGAAAATTTCATATTCCGTGAAATGCTGATACATAAGATTAAAGTTGGTCCAGTGTAATTGATCTAGGCATTGTTGGCCTACACCAGACATGCAAACAGCCAGTTAAGACAACTAGTTTGGTTGACAATTAATTTATATCTATGGATTTCACTTTAAAGAAAGGTAGGAAATTCAAACAAAGTGTTACATGGCACATCAATAGAGCCGTATTAGACACTGGGTACAATCAAATAACATGACATGTAGTTACATACGTGGGAGACTGGACCAATAATGCACACAATCCATGGTGGATGGCGAAAAGATTTAACTGCCGTGTTGGAATCGAAAAAGCTCAACAAATGGCTAAACCATGAACTGAATTGAAAAGAACATTCCATGAGAACGCTGATAAAAAGTCTGCACCATGATGTTTCATTAAGGAGTGCACGCATCTTTGAAAAGCCAAAATAAGAAGCTATTTCGGGAATTTTATCTGTGAAAAAAACAGTAACACTACTCGCATTTTTCCTCCATTATGCCAGGTGTTACTGCAAACGATGGCTCAAACTGCAGAGAAGGAAAAATTTGCATTCAAGAGATTTGGAAAGATGATGCATTTAACAATAAGGCATTTCTGAGCTTGCTTTTTCTGCAGATGGACCTATACACTGAGATTCTATTTTGCTGAGAGTATTCTGATGCTCTTGGATCAAGGTGAACATCTCTCTGGGTGAGAATTCTGATTTTACATATTTATAGGTAGATATCTGTACATGTGTTAACTACACTGCAGTGCATGTCATTTCTCTCACCCCTATGCAAAGTCCTCCTCCAAGATGAAACCTGTCTGCCGTGTTCCTTCGGTAGGTTATTGTACATAACTTGCAAGCAGGGGAAAACTCAGCTGTGGATACATAGTGGTTTTTTCATACATACTTTTTGTTGTTCTCTTTCTGCAGCAATGTTACGTTTTTCTAGTCCCCAGGCTCTCATAAAATCTCGCAGGTAGCCAAATACTGTTCCCACTCCAAAACCCAGGAATGTAAGAACAGCAACATACATTGGTGCCTGTTCAAAGTGCTCAATAAATGTTTTTTTGTAGAGCGTTCCATTTGAGACGCCATTCTTCTGAAAATACAGAACAGAAATGTGTGATTAATGCATTTGAACTCATCAAAGCTTAGACCTCAAGGCAAGTTGTTTTCTCTAACACACCATAAATTAAGAGACACATCTAGACCTCACACTGTATCAGTTGGTACAACTTACACCTGAAGAGGAGGACCTTTAACACTGCGGTTGTTACTGACCAATACAAGTATCTTCCATTTCCTCTCCTCTCCACCAATGTCCTCAATTGCAGGTGTCTTCTACACCACTCCCTTGTCTATTTTGAAACATACGAAACTTATGAAAGATTGACAACACATTATTGTGTAATTGGATAATTATTTCAAAGGTGATTAAATGGAAACCACAATACTCTGTTCTTGCAAGACCCAGCTATAAAGGGAAGGGCAACATTAAAAACTCACCTACACGGCGCCTGACTCTGCTTCTGGAAGTCTTGGGCAACCCACTGCAGCAACTAACCTACATACAACAAATCCTGTCTCAAATACGGCACCTTGACCGTGGTGGTCTTCAGATCTGAGGAAGTATTGAAAACAGCTATGATGGCAGTTTTCTGTTTCGGTTCTGACTTAGCAAATGCTTTTAATTATATTTTCAGGACCTCATCCATACTTCTAAGGGTACTTGAAGATTAAAATAAAGGAGAGAAACCGGCAAGCTGCTTGTTGGAATTAGTGAGAAATTACTGTGAGAAACTGCTAGAAATTTACAACCACTTCTGGACAACACATTTTGTCTTGAAAATATTTTAAATTTCCGTTTTCAAATTCAAGAAGCTAAGTTTTTCAGCTGCAATCTTCCCAAACCAAATTATATTTAGTAGGCTTATCAGATAATTCTTTGGAAGAAAGGGAACTCCCTTATTTCTGCAAAACATGAGGACATTCACAGCTACTGTCTAGTAACAGCCAACCTGCTAACTCAACAGCAATAAGACATAATCTAGAAAAAACTAGTTCCCCAGTAAAAAAATAAGAGAAAGACACAAGACATTAATTTTAGCATATTATTAAGCAAGCTACCAACATATGAAGCAATACCATTAATACATTGCTGCCCGTGGGATAGATGAACTAAAAGAAGTAGATCAACTAGTTACATAATGCAGCAAGCTGAAATAGAAAAATCCTACTAAGTACAACCGCAAATTCACTGTACTTGCCAGGCCTAGAGTATTATCGATCTTCATATTGCATTAAAATGCCTTTATCCTCAAAAGATTTTTATTTTAGTAGTAACTTGCTGTCCAAGCCTGGATTCACAAAGTTTTCTTGGGAGAGGAGGGGGAAAAAAAAAAGAAAAAAAAGAGAAAAGAGATGTTGGGCCCAAGATAAAATGTAAAGATTCTGAAGGAAACCTGGAAAGGAAAAAATTGCTGGTAGGGCTGAACAGAATCATATTTAGACTTTGGAAAGACTTATTGCCATGAAAGAGAGAAGGAATACAGGGCTGTCTCTCACTGCGTGAGGGAGGACCTTTGAAGCAATGCTACACAAACACTCTTGCCTAAGTTAATTGCTCTTTTAGGGCAACCTATTTATCATGAAAAACATATTTACCATTAAAAACATTTTATGAGAATGAGTTAAACATAGGGTCGAGTCATATTTCACACGAACCGCAACAGTTGTGTGGACACAGTGACAAGATTGAGTATTTCACCAAGGATTAAACTCAATCATATTACCTTGCATTTGCCACGGGCTAAGAGCATACTTAAGAGTCATCTGTGGCAACTCCATCGACATTATGGCTTGTCAAGCTGTGATGATGTGATAGCACATCTAAGCCCAGAGGAAAAAATCAGCATGAAGATTCTGGCTATCAATTTTATTAAGAAGCACTTTGTTGTTATTTATCGTATTGGTAAAGGAACAGGGAAGCTCATATCAGACTCATGTATTGCAAAATTTTTCCTCCACAATAAAACTCTTCCGTTGTAGAAATGTCAACTGGTACTGTTTTGTGCAGTCAGTATGACCTGTGTATTTAAACATGTAACCACTGTCACCTATTATCCTGAACACAAACAGCCAGTAGTAAACAGCGTCAGTAGCAGTAAGGGTCCTGCACCTGAGTCAGGGCAGGTCTTGGTATCCATACAGGCTGGGATTGAGCGCAGCCCCGTGGAGAAGGACTTGGGGTACTGGTGATTGAAAAGCTTGACACGAGCCAGCAATGTGTGCTCGTAGCCCAGAAGGCCAACTGTGTCATGGGCTGTGTCAAAAGCAGCATGGCCAGCAGGTCGAGGGAGGTGATCCTGCCCCTCTGCTCCGCTCTGGTGAGACCTCACCTGCAGTGCTGTGTCCAGCTCTGGAGTCCTCAGCACAAGAAGGACATGGACCTGTTGGAGTGGGTCCAAAAGAGGCCACAGAAATGATCAGAGGGATGGAACACCTCTGGCATGAGGACAGGCTGACAGAGCTGGGGTTGTTCAGCCTGGAGAAGAGCAGGCTTTGGGGAGACCTTATTGCAGCCTTCCAGTACTTAAAGGGGGCCTGTAAGAAAGACGGGAACAGTCTTTTTAGCAGGGCCTGTTGTGACAGGACAAAGCGTGATGGTTTTAAACTAAAAGAGGGAGATTCAGACTAGAGATAAGGAAGAAAGTTTTTACAGTGAGGATGGTGAGACCCTGGTCCAGGTTGCCCAGAGAGGTGGTTGATGCTCCATTGCTGGCCCCATTCCAGGTCAGGTTGGACGGGGGTCTGAGCAACCTGCTCTAGTTGAAGATGTCCCTGTTCACTGCAGGGGTGTTGGGCAAGATGAACTTTGAAGGTCCCTTCCAATCCAAAGTGTTCTATGAATCTATGACAAAGTGCTAAGAATGTTGAGTCAGACTGTGACCAGTATTATCCAGTCCATGAATGACGAAAATTAAGTCTTCAAACAGCCCAAGGTTTGTTAGTACAAGGCTGAGAGAACAAATTCAAAAAAATACATTGACATCTTGTCTGAAAACTAAAGTGAGGAAAACAAAGATGATTTCATCCATCCCCAGAGCCCGACAAAAAAAGTAAAGAGTCTCGGGACTGGAATAACCAAAACAAGTGCATTTGCCGCTTCTGGAGAGGGGTAGCGTGGATGTTTTTGTGCAGCACTTCAAATCCAAGCATTGGGGTACAGGTGACTGACCGAACGTCATGAAGAAGTTCAACTATTTCAGCCACCCTAAACGGTCAGTGGATGAATGGTTAATTGTCATTTTGCATTTTACTTTACTGTTGTCTTTTTACATGTTCTCATAAAGTTTTATTTGAGAAGAAAGTGAAGGAATTGGAGACTGCGCATTTAAAGCACCTAGACAGTGAAGATGGGTGTAAATCAGCTGTTCCCAGCACCAAAATCAAACACAGCAGATCTCCTACAAAGGTCTGAAATGATTCAGAGATCACTAGTTATGCACTGGGTGCCTGCTGAATTGTACACGCACAAGTATATCTTGAGCTGTCATAACACTTGTGGCAGACAGTACATTTTCTAGCTCCATACCTCAACCGTAGCAATCCGAAGTAGCAGATGATTAGACAAAGATTCTAAAAACAAAGAATGATACTTTCCTCCGCATATTTTCCCAACCTCCAGCAATTGGTGGCTTTGAGATTTCATGAGCCTGAGGCTGTGTTATCACGTTTAATATTCATCAATGGATAACTATAAATTTCCTCATCATTTCTGAACTCACAAATACTGTGGAAATGATTTGTGAATTTCGATAATTGATTTAATCTGTAAGAAAAAGTATTTCCTTTTTAATTACGAAATTGCCTGATAATTTCATTTGACGGTTCATTTTGATGGTTGTAGTCTGTTCAGCTTTCCCACTCAACCACTTGCACGACGCATAATTTCCCATACTTAAATTACTTGTGAGCATCTCCACTTGTCTCTTCCAAAGCTGAAAAATCTTAATCCATTTAATTCTAGGCTAGTCTAGTGCCCTTGCCCTTACACAGATTGAAAAATAAATTTAAAAAATTATCTGTATTTTATTGCTCAACTTCCTCCTCTCTCTGCAAAGTTCAATACTACCTCTTGAGATGTATACAACACTTGAGGGCATGGTATGGGATTATACTTCTGCAAATGATGCATTGTCTTATTTTCTGTTGCTTTTTAAAAGATAATGTTAATATTTCACTTGCCTTCTTGCCACAGTTCACACGTTCCGAAATATCTCAGCTGCAATAAATACCTAACTTAGAGCACACTGCTGTTTCTGCTTCCCCTCAATCCATTCACTGTTTTTTTATTTAGTGACCTGCAATTTTGTCTACTGTTTTATCATCTTCACACGTTACCAATGAGAACATTCTGCAGTGCTTTTTTGTCCAGAGCTATTTTTCACTACCCTAAAGAATTTGGTATTGTGAACACATATTATCACCTGTTTCTCCTCACCCTTTTTTTCAGATCACTGGTGAAAATGTGAGAGAGGAGGGGGAGTCCATTTCCTTCATCTCCCTGGTCACCTTTTTAAAACTCCCTTATTTGTAATCCCCGATTTCTCCGGCCAAAGGCCAACCTAAGCAAAAGCCTGGGGTTACTCAGAAATTTTATGTTTGGCTTCCTTTAGAAATCTTGAGTAAATATGTGGAAAGACTATAGATGGAATTCAGAATGAATTGATGTTTTGCAATGAGTTTGACAACTCATTGAAAACAAACTCTTGAAAACAAAAAGCACAATGAAAATAATCAGCTTCCGTGTGCTGAGTCTCTGCTTAGCTTACTAGATCATGCTGTCTTGTACTCTTTTGATACCAAAGGCCACACAACAAAAGTTGCACATAGTTGCAGAGACCTATCAACAGAGTTGATAGTTGCACATAGTTACAGAGAACTAAATCAACAAATTTTGGCAGCAGCCTTAAACCACAACTTCAAATTGTTTTCCAGTAAGAGGCTCAGAGCAAGAGAATTGCTGGGCAAGATCTGGATGCCAAGGAAGTCAACAGGAGTGATGCCAATACAATAAAGTCAGCTTTTAGTGCCATATCTCTTAGATGCCCATAGCTCATAGTTACCACAAGTATTTTGAACCTCTCTCCTAATGAAGACCCAACTCTTGCATGCCTTACGTTTTTAAAATGGAGTAATTAACTAAATTAACTGTATAGGAATCTAATAGTGCTATTAGAATGGGCATCAGTGTAAAATACTGAATATAATGAACACACAATATAAACTAATCTCAAAGTCTATTAAACACACTCCTGGCAAAATCTTTATAAGAAATAGTTAAAAACCTTACTTAGCAATGAAAAATAAGTGGTGTCTATGCAATAGCATGAATAACAATTAAATCTTTTTTCATACTACCCTTAAAGTGAGAAGAGAATCTTGGATCGCATTTAGGTACTGCAGCCTCTGGGATAGTGCTAGTTGGCACGAGCCGCATTTGTATCAAGGGGAGAGCTAAGAACTGAACATCATAGACATAGTGTCACAGTACTAACCTGTCTGCTGGCCCTGATTAATTTATAAGCAAAGAGGTAACCACTTACGCTGGCCCAAGTCAGGAGCAAACCTGTGTGAGTGGAGTTGTGTCAAGGAATCTGAGACTGAAAACTCACGTTTTCACACAAGTCTGTTGTGTAGACAATATAAACTCATAGAAGTCCAGAAATCCTAATTTGCTTTTTGAAAACTCTCATTAATTAAATATTTTTTGAGCTGTTACGGTCACTTTCAATAGAGCAGCAGTAGGTGCAGACAGTTGTATCCTTGTAATAAAACTAGTGGGAGAATAATAAGGTCTTTGTCTTTAAATATAAGTTCCCCACTAGGAGTAAAATCTGATCCAGAAGTGGATGAAACTTTATTTTACTCTCCCTCAGCCTAAGAATGTTTCACCTGTTTCTGAATCAGATTTTATCATGTGGTGTGTACAATCTATTAAAAAACAGTGCCAATTGACTGACCTACATAAAGCTTCCAAGATGGATATACGCACGAAGAGACAGGTGCTGAAAACTGTGAACCAAGTGACAGCCACATTTGCTCAATATCTGCCAGATTTCAGGACGACATTGAAATCTTGAGCAAATCAGGACAGTACATTGCTACAGCTAAAAACTGACGGGAGAACAGACTGACAGCCACTGATGCAATATCCAATTGCTTGCAGATGATTTGGTTCTAAACAGATGTTTCCCCCCTAAGATTAGAAGAAAAGCATCTGGGACAAGACCCGAAATATAAGTGATTTTAGATATCCTAGAATGTGCGAAACAGCCTCATGGGAATGACAGGAGCTATAGAGGTCTGTACCCTTTTGGAGCAAAAAGTGAAGATGGGGTAATAGAGGGTTCCATTTTAGCCCAGTAGACACTGGGGGATTCTTAACGATTGTATGCAGTCCCCAGGAAAAAGGAAAAGGAATTTGGAATTATGAAAATCAGAAATTTGCTATAATGAATATACTATTGACACAAATTGTGATTACTTTGCAAATCTCTTCAGTTACTGGCAACAATACATCCTTTAAATATGCGGTTTCTTTTCTGTTACAACATATTTCAGATCTTACGGGCTCATGTTTCTAAAACATAAACCAAAATTGGCTACATGGGGAATTCCTAGCTTACTGAGCTACACAGACAAATTTTAACTTAAAAACAGTTGTGAAATCTCTGTCTAGAAGGTGCTAAAATGAAGGTCACAGCCTCTTGCAACTTGACAAAACCACAAGAAAGTATAATCCTCAAACAACACAAACTACAAACAGCAACCAAGCCAAGAAATCTTATTACTGTGTGTCTGCACAATAATATTGTTTATTCTGATGATTGATTTCCACTGAAGTTTCAAGAAAAAAAAATATATACCTGGTCATAAGGCAATTGATAAAGACTAAGAGTAAAATTTCCAAGACTGTCCAGAATGTTTAGGAAATACAAGACACCTTCAAACTCACTTAGGAATCCGTGTGCTAACAAAACTTGCCATCTAGAATTTAAGAACTCAGGAACTCTGAAAAGTTTGCTGCCTGTAAACAGTTTCAACTGCTACTTGAGGTTTGTATGAAGATTGAGTCCTTTCACCATAGTTTTCACAAATACCAAGAAACGGCTTTTGATTTATGGAACAACCGTCCTCTAATTTATGACTAAAATCTTGCAGCCTTTCTGTACACATTTCTGACAGTGTACTACAGGCAAATACCAAAGGTATCAAAAGGCAGGGCCTTCACCTTCCAGACTTGCACCATTTTTTCAGTTGAGCACAAGTGAAACTCCCACATATCCACCTTGTAATAAATTCTTTGAGCACCAAATGATCAAGGCCTTCAATGCTGACTACGACACAAATATTATGAAAATACAGATGTAAATGACAAGCACATTAGAAATACACCGTTAAATACAAAACATTATTATATATTTGGGAAAACAATGCTTTTACCATATAATTTCCTTATCAACACTTTGAAGCTAAAAAGGTACTTTTGAGTGCAATATAGGAGGTTGGAAAGATGCAAAAGACTTATTCATAAATAACATTCAGGAGGAAAGAAGTTGGCAAAAGCCTAGAGACAATAGTGACAAGAGGACCAAGCTAGAACAAAGATAAACTTGGAAGTTGCACATTTCATCGTCTTAGTTTGGTAAGATTTTATGCAGATATTTCTTTTCATTCAAGAAGTTTCTTAACCTGGTATGTCAGGAATGTGAATTCCTAGCCCAGCACGCACTACAAGCAATGTGCATTCCGGCAACAGTGAATGTTTGTCCTCAACTGTTGAGTCAACTGCCTACTATGTGCAATTTTCACAAAACCTGTAGATCAGCACAAGTTTTCTTCTGGTATGAATTTGGTCCAGCAATTAGAACTGCACATTGTGGCATTCTACCACAGTGTTTGTCGAAAGAAAAGCCACACACCATCTCTTTACAGCACAGAAGCGTAGAGTCATGCACACAGACTCCGGACACATGCCAGTAGCAAACCATGAAAATGCAATATGATGATGGGGACAAAGATCTAAGAAAACACTCCTTTTAACTGTAGACTTCAGAAATTGCAACATAAACCATAACAGATACTATCCAATACCAACTAACTAAGGCACTTAGATCAATCAGTACATGGGAGACAAAAAAAAAAAATTGCATAGTGAACTCTTGTCCCAATGGCTTTATATCTGTACACTGCAAGAAATGGCAAGAAACACTAGAAGAAAAAGGAATATGTTTGTTTGATACAGCTATTACTGTTTGCCATTACTCCCAGAAAACTTGAAGTGGACTTACATAATTAGGAAGGCATGAGGGCTTAAGATGGAGCTTAATAATTTCAAACGATTAGAGACAAAACAATGAAGTTCACTACCTAGAGAGATACTTACAAACACCAGAAGGCATTTCCTAACCTTACAACAATTACAGAGTAGAAAACCAAGCAGTTGAATCATACAAAAGAAGTGGATGAAACGCCTGGGTTACAGCAATCCGACCGTAGTTCATGGCGTCATGTTGCAGCAAGTGTTTGCTGTTTCCAAAGCTTGTAGTAAACTACAAGAGGTTTGCACTGCCCAGCCACGTGACAATATCTCCTGACATAGGATCATTCAAATCCTATGGCTTTGGTTTTGAGAATAAACAAGCAAAAATGATGATGATGAAGTGGTATTGCTTCAAAGGCTGTCAGGTACTGCTTGTCACTGGTGATGATTTACTCATACAGGAAATTTCCTCCAGAAGTGAATTAAGAACTTCATTCCATGGATTTCATATACATTTTTGATAAGAATCCAGTATTTGTCAGGGTCAAGACTGTAGGTGAACGGAAAGATACTTGAGACGACCTAAGCAGACTGTTAGTGATTTTGCCTGGTGTGGATTCTGAGCTTAGATCCACGTGAACCTGTCCACCAACTCAATTTCCCACATAGTGACTTTGCAAAGAACACCAGAAAACGTTTTACGTAGTATCAAATCCCTGTCCCTGCAAAAACCCTTTGTGAAGAAAACACTCTAGGTGAGCAGATAGATCTTATGTACTAACCTGCGTAACTGAATCATTGCTGGGTCCCAGAGCTATGCCCATTATATCACAGAATCATCATCCGACCGGAAGAGACCTCAAAGATCATCGAGTCCAACCGCTACCCCTACACTGCCAGGATCCCTACACCATGTCCCTCAACACCAGATCCACACGGTTTTTAAACACTTCCAGGGATGGGGACTCCACCACCTCCCTAGGCAACCCGTTCCAATGCTTAATAACCCTCTCTGTAAAGAAATTTTTCCTAATATCCAACCTAAACCTCCCCTACGTATCGTACGACACCTTCAAACGCAGCCCGGATTTTGTACAGTTGACAAATGGAAACAGTTTCATAATGAGACACACATCACCTATCAGAATGGATGTGTCCCTGGATTTTCGTGGATCACTCTAAATGCATCACAAGCTTCAATCTTAATGTGTAAAAACTTCAGGAAGAGTTTCAAGGCCATCGCTGGTTTCTGAGATGACAGGGCCCGTTTTGATAAAGGCTTCTGGAAGGCATAATGCTTCAGGTCCCTTTGTTAAAGGATGACAAATCTAATCTACAGCATTAACACTTCCTACCTGAAAGCTGCATATCATTAGAATAATGTGCACATTATTCTAATTATTCTGAGGTTAAGGTGAAACAGTGAGTGTGCCCTCCAAGACACTCCTGTTATTGCAAGGAGTAACGTAGCGTATTTCAGAAAGGTGACAACAGAGGAAATAGTTGCCAATTTTGCTAATGCAATCAGAGTTTTAGCCAGATTAATGCTGTCTCTTGTAATGCAATGAACTACTTTTAAGTGGTATTTAAATAGAGATCTCATGGCATACCTCAGGCAGAAAGAGGGAGATATGAAATACCATAATAAAAAATTTACCGATTTCATGATGGGGAAAGCAGAATTTCTCAAGAACAGCTGGGAAAGAGGCAATAAAGATTTGTGTTGCTAGTTTTACAGGTAGGAGAATTAAAAACTTGGTAGAAACAAGACCATCTGGGTTGTCAAAGTTCTTGACTGAGCTAGACTAGCACTTACGCATCAAAAAAGAGCCCCTGTGGAACAAAAACATTCAGCATAAACTCGCTTATTTTATAGCACATAGGTTTTTAGGACAGAAGAATTCAAGGAAGACAGCCATCCCATAAATGTGCCAATAGTTTTGCAGCATGACACAGTGGGAATAAAGTTGAGGAAATTAATAGCTTGACACCCTCAAACACAAGAGAACTTGTCTTAAGCAAGACGACAGGGATTCATTTAAACAGCAGCTAGGCAGTTTGGCAGCAGTGCCCATGGCACAATTAAAATCAGATGGACTAAACCAAAGCCAGCATCAGAACAGGCATACTGGTCAAATGAGCCCACCTACCCTCAGATTGTCTTGCGAGAATCCCCGAATGTTTACAGATTAACCTGGATTCACCAACATTTGCCCTAATGCAGAAAAGCTTCATATTTTCACAGATGACAGTTAATTAGATTTTTTTTTCCCACCTAAAACTCTACAGAAACAGTAACATCCTTCTCTACCTACTTTTTGTTTGGAAAATATCAAGAAAAAGTGGATTTAGTGGAATGCCCACCTCTATACCTAAGAGGAACTCATAGGTAGACTCTTCCAGGACCCCAGAGGTGGTACAACAGTTCTGCAAGAGGCTGGCTGTTCCCATTGATTTCAGTTTTTGCTTTGTACAATTGAAACAGATGATCTGGGTCTTGATGACTTCGTAATGTCTATATAATTTTAACAGTATTACTTAATCATTTTTAAACTGGCTAATATTAGAGCTCAAAACAAAGTAATTGTATTCTGCTTGACTTGCTTGAAGATTAGTAAAAAGAATCTAGAAATAAATTGCTACATGATTTTTTTTAAGTACATAATACATTAAAATATTCTTTATAAGTTCCAGTAATTACATACATCATGACACTGAAGATGAGAATGTCTGGCTTTCTCTCATCTGAACCTTCTGTAACTATGAGGTTTGTGGAAATCACCCTTATATAATTGCTTTCTTCAGGTTATATAGCAGTCTAGATATAAACAAAAAAGAAAGTCCTCAGCCCACCCTGTACTAATTTTCACCCATAGTTCCACATCTACCTAGAGCTGTGGTTCCCGGCTGAAAAGGCAAAGATTAGGAAAAAGAAGCACATCAGAAATTCCAGAGACAGAAATCAGGTGCAAGAATAGGGAGGGAAAGGGGTGACTGAAGCCAGTTCTGTTGGTTCAGCAAAGGAAGACACCATTTTTTGTGCAAGAATCAAAAAGTCATTTAAGAATGCAATGTCTCATGCCCTCGTGTTACCTCTCTGTCTGCAAGTTCCCCCTCTAAAATCTTTTGAGCTCATAGACCAATTTCGATCAAACCTGATGGAGGAATAGAGGTCTCCAAGAGATGAACTTGCCTGAAAGTTTCAGGAAAATCTGACCTTGATCGGGCAAAGAGATGCAAGTCCATGTGCTGAAGGAAAGACAGCCATACCTTGGCTCTTTAGCCAGTCTTGGAGCGTGTTACACAAGCACAAGAGTAATGACCCCTGAGCCAGCATTTATATAACTCTGAATGACATTCAGCACATTCTGCCTCTTGCCCATCTGGAAAGCGAGGATGCAGTGGGCAAGCTGGGATGTTCTGGGGTGGCAGAAGATGCTGGACACAAAACAAGATGAAATCAGGCTTCATTAGACCCATTGCTCATGAAAAAAACAGTTGTAGATGTTTCACAAGCCTTTGTCATACCTCCAATATTACTTCTTCCCACATTGCTGTGAGGCAAATTAAAAACCAATACTCGAAACATTCCCACAGCTTGGAAGCAGTTGAAGTAGGCATTAGGGTATCTTAAAGTTTTCGTTTATATGGATCTTTAAATGGTAGAAATCAAAAGACTTGGGAAAAGCAGGAAATGGAACAGCAGAATAACGCGTTTTAGGAGAGCACAACAGTATGCAGAAATAGCAGGCAACTCTATCAGAAGCAATATTAAAGCTAAAAGCATCTGAAAAACCCCCATCTGTCTCTTAAGAAAATAATGTTAAGGGCGAAAGGACAAACCACTCTAGTGCTACTAAGCAGTAAGCAGGTCTCACCATGACATGAAATGATGAACAGAAAAGGTGGAGCGCTCTGAAAATAGCTGATACAGTTTTTGCACAGAGTAAAATGCAAGCAGATAGAAGCTCTAAGCCATGGATGCTGGAAGAATGAAGTAGATACACAGAGTTTCTGTTTAAAGTTAAAATAAAATGAACATGATTGGCTTTGGGCAGCTGTCCATTTTTGGAGAACTTAAATCTGATCAGCACACTCCGTCAACAATATTCTGCCTCAAGAAGACTGTACAGACTTTTTTCCTGCCTTCTGTGGCCAATAAAACCCCTCACTGTTATCTCCATCTCCTTAACATCTTTACACAGCACCACTCTAGTATACCAGTCCCCTGAGAGATAAAGCTGTGATAATGTTCCTCTGACTCGTCCGTTAATATAACACTACTGTTCACAATTCTGTGCATGTGCTCCTAAATTTGGGAAGTACTGAGATGACCCGACAGTAGCTGGTAAAGCAAAGACTAGGCAGAACCTTCTAGAAGGATGTGCTGAAGCTCTGATCAACCATACCCTCTCCTGAGCTACCTGACACATTTCAGGAGTGACACAAGATGCCTATACACCAATCTTATTTCTCAAAAATGAATAAGCAAGTCACAAGCTAAATAAACCTTTTTCAGGAGACCTCACGTTTCACCTCTACTCTTCCACACCGGACAAAAAAATTTCCAATCTGAACACAAGATTAATGTTGTGCCCTGCTATAACGGCTGCTACAAATACATTTATGCAATGAGGCAAACGAGGTGCAGGTGCCTCTCAACTGCCATGCAGGGAGGTCTCAAATTTGTTCTGATAACTTTGGTTCATTCAGTAACTACTTGTAGAGGGTGAACCACATACTTACATCCTACCGTCTGGCAGAGAAAAACACAATTTACTTCTGAGGAATGTCCGCACGTGCAAAGTAATATGATCTCACTAGTGTGTCCCATAGTACACATAAGTTGATAAAGAATTAACAAAACGTGGTTACAGTGGGGAAAAAAAAGAACAAAAAACTACCTCAGGTCTCATGCGCAGAAATTCTGCACAAAATCTAAGGAGACACTCCTGTAGGTAAATATTGAGGTGTGTCGGACATAATGCTTCACAGGGAATTCTGGAACAGTAATAGCATACAGCGGTAACTCCTTGTTTTACATTCTTTCCCATTCCTCGGGGAAGGAAGCTCTGCACTCCCCTCATTCTCATGTTGGAAATTAATAATCCTAAACTGAATTAAGACATTTTACGTGCCCATCCTGACAGCTCCCTAAAGGACTAATGGAATAACTTCAGCCTGAGTAAAAAGTCAGTTGATACAAAACCAAGAATGACAGAGGGACATGCAGAAATACCATCATAATTCAAGAATACACCCCTTTGGGGACCAAAAGCACACCAGAGAGTATGCTTGTCTCTTTTTCTACACACATTTTCTTCATTTTCATGGATCAAAGATAATCTCTTAGAACACAGTGGCTGCTGGAAGAAAAAAAAGTATAGTAAAACACTGTTTGCAGTTCCTGCCTTTTTTTTTTTTTTTTTCCTCCTGCATTCTGTGCAGGAGTAAGAAAGTGGAATCTCTTAGAACAAAGCTCAGGTGAAGCTGCCCAGCAGCAGGGACTTGTGATGAGAAATACAGGCTCTATCAGTGAGGGGAATGTGCTCCAAAGAAAACACAACTCAGTACTCGGGAAATGTAGCTATGGGCAACAGCACAAAGCCCTAGAGAAATGTCTAAAAAAGATGAATCTTTCTTCCAGAAAAAGAGAACTGTCAGCTGTAAAGGCTAAACTACATAATTACCTTGAGGTACCTGTTTAAATAACTGCCTGAATTTCAAACAGCACAAAGCCCTAGAGAAATGTCTAAAAAAGATGAATCTTTCTTCCAGAAAAAGAGAACTGTCAGCTGTAAAGGCTAAACTACATAATTACCTTGAGGTACCTGTTTAAATAACTGCCTGAATTTCAGGAGTACCTGATGTTTCCCATGATGTCTCTTCTCTTTAGCCATCAGTGCTTCCACTCCAGGCTGGCAGGAGATCACACACAATGTCTTCTGTTGGCGACCGACATGCTTCATTTTGCAGTAAGTCAGTCCATGTGGCAAGCGATTTCTGCAACGCCTGAAGGCAAGGTCCTGACTCAGTGACAAGCAGGGGCTCCCGGCTCACAGCTTGTACAGAAGCTGGCAGGCTTCCCAACTGCTTCCTGACACCAAGTTTTATGAAATTGAGATACCTCGGCAGTATCTTCCCTCTGTAAGAGGTAGTGGCTCTGGAATTGGATTCAGCTCAATCAGAGCAGTGTTTTGGCTTGAGACTTGCCTAACTCTATGCAGAGAGAGATGGCAGTTTGTATCCCCAGGATGGCCACGTTCTTCAGAGCTGTTGTGTGGAAATGATACAGAAATGCACAGTGAAAGGTACTGAGTTCCCTGAAGGACTTCAAAATGTACCGACAAAATGTAATGCCCACTTCAGAAGAGTCAGAGAAAAGTGTGCAGAGAGATTTTATTACTTCATGCCAAATACTCTAAAACATAAACTCGGTTTTCAGATAATTTACTTACAGTTTTGCTTTACCAAATGCATTGCTGCTTCATTCTCAACAGAATCACTATGACCCAAAGCATACGGGTAAAATCCAGTACCCTCTGTATTTGTTAATGAACAAAATAGATTAGAAGGGTTTTTCTTAAAAAAAAAATAACACAAGTCTGAGCAATGGAAGAGTAGCCAAACTGGAATTCTACGAAAGACATGTTGCCCAGAAAGGTGGGCTTGGCTAGATCTATCCACTGCATGCCAGCATTGCTTGAGGACAGCCTAGTGATATGACTGGGTCCTTCGCCGTTCCTAGAGAGCTGAAAACGCAACTGCAGGCAGTGCAGTCGTAAGTGAAGATGTACAGGAAGGTATAGAAAATAAAAATGTAACTAAGTTTCAAGTTCAGATTATCACTTATCTCTTGTCTAGGATGGAAGGTGCATCACTGATGCATCACACCAGGTGCATCACATCATGCAGATTTTCTGCGTTAAAACAGAAAATAACCTTTGAGGAGGTAAATTCATGCCAACAGTGGAAAGTATTTGATATGAGCAT
>NW_010427488.1:6793-19407 GCF_000710305.1 Buceros rhinoceros silvestris | reverse complement strand
ATTCCTGCACTGCCAGGACAAAGGATTACAGACCACAGAATTTTGAAAGATTTTTATTTTCTGTGGGAGCCATTCCAAAACTCTGACCCCTTGGTTTGTGAAGCAGAGCTCAATTATTTTGAAATTCCATGTATGCCCCTGTGACTCTGTAGTGAACGAGAACTAAGTGTTACCAACCTCAGCAGAATAATGTGGAAGGCTTGCATTCCTACACAAAACACCTCAACTCTATTCTTGTTTCCTAAGATCCATCTCAGTCCCACACAGCTCTCAAACCTGCTTCTGGTATCTTAAGAGACATACTGCAGAGGAGAGCACGTGTCCTCAGAAATACTACAGCCCAAGTTTGGATTTGGAAAGAAAATTGCGGAATTTAAGTATATTCTTGAAGAATGTATGACAAAATGGATTAAAGCACTCTTACTAGCCCAATCGAACAGGACTGGGATGTTGCAAACAGTTACAAAAAAGATTATGCTGAATTCTCCTAATGGGAGTATGGTAAAAAGCTGGCAGTAACAGCCACAGCAAGCAGTGCCGCTTTTGTTTTAACTGAGCATTCACTTGACACTGAAGTATTTCATTTCAGAGTATTATGTGTTAATCAATAGAGATGTTGGCTGTAAAATAATTAATGATTCTGTGACTATTCACTTGCAAGTCCTATTTGTTTGCTATTTGCAAAAACATGGAGGAACAGCAACAGCAAAAAATCAACTCCCTCCCTTTGAGATTGCAGCTGCTTACAGATCTACATCTTCCCCTCCCTGCACCATTCCTTCCCCTTGGTTCCTTTGTCTTCATCCTGGCTGATGTCACCTACCGCAGACTCAACCCATCCACCTTTCACCTCCTCTTGGCTTTCCCTCTCTAGCCTCGGGCTACGTCAGCACCCCAGCAAGCTCCGCGCTCCCCTGACCTAGTTCTCACAGCGCATTTTGTTCCCTGGGGCAGCTCCACCTCATTCCACCCAAGCACTACCACACTGCTGAGCGCAGCTTACGCTCCTTAGGACAACCCAGCAAGCCAGAATCTCCAGTTCCACCAATGCTTTATCTCACTCCCCCATTTCCACCCTGGCTGGCCAATTGTCACTTGTGAGAGCGCTCTTTGTCCTTTCCATTGACTAATACAGATTTTACTGTATTAGACTTGAAAGCAAAGAGCTACAAAAGTTCAACTATGATCCCTTCTCTCTGATATTGACACTTTAATAATCAGAAATGGTGCCAGGCAGGTATGTCTTATTCACATGTTTTTCTCGTAACAGATGTGAAAGTGGGACCTAATCCAAACAACAGTTTTTATAACTGTAACCTGCTTGGCTTATGACATACATGGCATTGTATGTAGCTGATGAGTAATCTGAATAGGAGACACTAACCAGTATTAGATAAATTAGCTGTTATGCAGTCCAAGAAACAATTTTCCAGTATCCACACGTAAGGACCTGTTTCTGGCGGTTTTAGGGATATCCTTCCCTTCCAATGTCTCACACATGGGGGCAGTTTTATTTTTTTCCCCAATTGAATTCTCTTTTTAAAACACAGAATGTTTCAAAGCCCTGGCAAAGTTCTTACCTCCTCAATTGTTAAAACAGTCTTGTTTATAAGCTCTGCTAAATCTTACATGTTGATCAATATGGGCCGAATAAACCCCCCCAAATCACAAACTCCTGTTCAGCTTTGCAATGATGTGCCAGAACATGTGAACAGATAAAGTGCAAGTGTGTCTGCTTGTTTTAACCATAGCTAAATGAGGCTGATAAAGAAATGAAACTCCCACAATTGTTTCAAGTTAAGAAAAAAGGTCTTTATCCAGTAGCATAAAAAGGTAACACTAGTTTGTTTACATCCATGAGCTTCAAGAAATCGTGCCAGAATATTTATAATTAGACTTTGCAACAGTTTGTCCCTGTGATCTCATAGTTAAATCTGTTTTCTATTTCAGAAAGGTACAGTTGGCAAACACAATTGCCTACACACGACTGATGCCCACCTCTCCTATGTCTGCTGAAATACTGCATTGCAAACCCTGAGTGAGTCCTGTGAGTCCGGGTTTTTTGGCCACAGAGCTAAGCGGGCACGTAGCGCAGACAAGAATGCAACACACTGTGCCACAGTGACTACCCGTAGCCTTGAAATGTTAGCCAAAAGCCAGGAAGATATATGGGGCTGGAAAAAAGGCAAAAGGGGGCAGGAATAAGCGCAAACAGAGAAGTCTGCAATCAAATTACCGTCAGTCAGCCATGGAGGTTATGTACTGAGAAGTGTCAGGGGCGGAGATATTTTTATTAGCTTCCCCAGCCAAAGATCGCTCAAAATAACAACAAAACTACAGGACTCTCAAACCGCCCTCTGCCAGTCTTTTAGACTACATTTTTAAGGCAGAAGCCATTCTTGGATATCTGGTTAAAAGTTTTAACAGGCTTTCCACACCATACAAGTTATGCTATGCTGATAAACAAAACATTCTAGTTATGGTCACTTAACTTTCAAAGAAGAACTAGTCAAAGCTCTCTAAACTGCCTAACCACCAACTTTCAGCCCAAACTTACAGAAACTACCTGTCACAGAACGAGAGGTTTGCACGCGCTGCATTTCTGTCTTTATGCTGATGTCCCGAAATAAAGCTCACACTTAGAATGCTGTTGCTGAGTAGATGAGATTCTTGATCAACAGGAGGGGAACTGAAATCATTCAGCCTTTGCGAAAAGGGTAAACACCAGCCAGATGACAATGATGAGTTTAAATCTGTTCACCTTCGGACTACTCTGGTCTAAAGATGAAGAACTGATGCAGGACAATTACAACTGAGTTGCTGCAAAAGAATAACTTGAACTCAAGCGTCATTTGTAGATATACCGTTAGAAGAGAAATGAGACCCAGATACACTTTTGTACCTTGACTTTCTATCAGCAATTGAAACAGGAGACAAGTCAACTGCTTTACGCAATAAAAAAATCACTGATACTTGAAAAAGCAGTAAGACTTTGATGAAAACCCCTGTGAACGAAGGTACCCTTAATAGGTACTGCTCAGGTGTGTACCAAGTATTTTACAAGAGGAGGACTGAAAACGAAGTATTTATCTCAGAAAGCTTACAGACAAAATAAATTCCAGAGAAATGCGAGGGTAAGATATGCACCATGCAGAGACGAGTTACAGCAGAAGTAAACAGAGCACCGTGAACTCTGGGAGTAATAAATTCTGCATTTCTACATGTGTCTCACGTTGACTGATTTTGATGTCAAATAAAGCAAAGCACTGACAGAAACTTCCTTCTTATTTGAGACGCAGGTCAAACCTCCCTTCCACTGCGGATTCTCCAGGGTACTGGAGGAATGAGTTCACACTGCAGCTTCTCTTTCAATGGGGAATGTGCAGGGGCTTTCCCCTGTGCCCAGCTGCTACTTTACGGAAGGAGTGGATGATAAACCTTTGTCAAATCTGACTGAAAATGGCTGACTAGTCCACAAGTTAAGATGCTGACAGACAGTATCACTAAATAAGTCTTGTTTCTCTTGGAAATGAGGCCAAAACCAAGCGAGATCATCTAATGCTACCATGCTGAAGGAACAAACTGTTTCCTTGGCCACATGTATTTTTGATACCTATAAAATGTTCTGCAAGGAATAAAAGTGAGCATGCCTACCTGAAGAATCTGCATAACTTGTCCTTGAATGAAATTTTGTTTTCTGTAAACGTTGACATCTTTATAACAAAATCACAGGATGACCTTGTTTCTCATCAGACATATTGAAACAGGCAAAAGAGCTGAAGTCTCTGATCATAACACTGACAAAAATAAAATAAAAACATGGTTCACTTCACTTACATAAACTCATGTAATTCTCAGCCCACATGTGAGAAAGGTTTTCAAAAGGTCTGCAATTATACTGAATCACTGATACATAAAACTAGTAATAGTACCTTATCTCTGCAAATTTTGACATATTTTCCACATAGTGACAGATAAAGCTGATTTTCACTTTCTGATTTGCTTGATTTAATTATGCTGTGCTGAAAGCATAGAGAAGTTCACGCCAACATTTTCAAAAGCATCAGTCAATTGATACTTTGGGTTGGAGGTGAGATGGAAGCTGACACAGCTCTGTTCTTGATTTGTTGTGCTTGGTAAAGCCATCCTGTTCATTACTAGCAGAGCCTGCTGACTTTCACTCTTGTGTAACCTCCAGAGGTGGATCTCTTAATGCAAATGCCACAGTGATTTCTTTACCAAATCAAAGAGGTGATGACAGGGCTTCCTTTATATAGTAAGACATAAAGGGAAGAGATTTCTTGTGTCACAACAGAAATTTAGGAAAAGTCAAGATGCTAATAAAGTGCAGAGGGAAGTTTGCTGGAAATGGGCACGTGAACCTGTGTGCTTGGGAAGATGTTGTATATGGAGGGAGAGGAAAGGATCTTGTACATGTCACTGCTGAATCAACAAGTCCTCTGTTAGGCTTCTCTACTGAGCACCAATGCTCAAGGCCAGAACCTTGGGACCAGCCTGCTCAAGTATCCATACTTACAACAGCTACGCGAAAAAAGGACAGCCTCCTTACAGCCCTTCTTCATCCTGCATATCTCTTGTTAAAGACAGTCATCTTTCACAGAATTTTGTTTCTTTAGCTTTCACTGGTGAGCAAGAGATGTGAGGAGGCCAATTAATTCCTTTTCAGGAATGCAATAAATTACAGTTCTCCTGGGACAAAAGGTTTAAACCAAGGAAAAACTGAATTTCATTAAAGCTACTTCCCAGTTTCCAAAGCACACATCTCCTGTCTCAGGACACAAACTTACTCATAATTATCTTGCCAAGTCTAATGCACACAGAATATCCAACACTTCACACTACTGCCCGTCAATGTACCAGTTCCATTAATATACATCTGAAGACAAAGATTACAGAATTTATAAGCTTTCTATCCCTTGAAAGCCTACATAGATTTTAAGGAGAAGGAGTCAGACTTCATATATCATATATCAAGAGCGTACTTGTCGCAGAATGAAAACCAAAAATGTTAACTTTTTACTTTAAAAGGTCTAGATGCTCATTTTTGTTTTGGAATCTGTATTTGTTCCTGCTTGGTTACGGGTAAGAATTAGATTTTAGAAACAAAGGTTTTGAGTTCAACTTGAAGGGACTCTGTTAAGAAATGTATTGAAATGCAAAAACTACCAATAGACAATTTCCACTCATGGGATTCTTCCCAGACTGATAAAGCAATTTTGTGTTTTTTAGTCTGTGATGAAACTGGACCATATAAAACAAAAAGAATCTACTTCGTAACACCACTTACATATTCACCCTCAGATGCACCAACCCCACACTTAAAGATTTACAAAAACCTCCGATTGGTTCTTTTATAACCTAAAGCAAGTGAAAAGAAACCAAGGTGAAGGATAATTGTGACTAGAAGAGAGGAGAAGGGGTGGAGATTGCATCCAAAGAGTCCAAACAGGGTTTGTTTCCTTTGCGATCAAAACAAAACAATGAAAAACCAAGACTTTCCTCTTTGGGATTAACACACCCTGGTACCTGCTAGAACCTCCCAAACAATCTTACCACCCACACACGCAAACAAAAAAGTTGTTTATGTAACAATGATGCAAGGAAAATGTTGCACTGAAGAGCAATGCCTTATATACACAGTGTATAACATCAAGAGTCATACAGGCACGCCTTTTTGTGCCAGAGACAAAGTAAAATGCTCCCTTTTGAGTATGCCTGATGTCAAGAGATTGCTGGGAGTTCAAAGGCTCAAACTCATGCACTTACATGAATATGATCTTAAGAATCTACAAAATATATTAATTTTTCAAATGCTTTCTTGGACTATGAAATACCTTCAACAAAAGCCCATTTGCTTTCAGTTGTTTCATTGTTCGGTCTTAGTATCTCTGTAGCACCTGAAACTTTGAGGTTGATCAGCAGGTGGCCTGAGTAGGAGCCTTATTTGATCAGATCTCGGGGCTGAGATTCTTTCAGGGACCAGCTGACCATGAGGTACAATGTGAGGAGGACAGGTGGTCTTAAGTTTATTTCTCAGGGTATATTCCTTGGTCTCCAAAGTTCCCACCTAAATCACTACGGTCATTTACACATGGATGCTAGGACTGGGTGGAAACATGTATCCTGCCCTCTCCAGGCAGGAGCTTGGTTGATCTTCACAGGTGACCCCCAAAAATGTGTGCACAAACACCTGATCACAGCTACCTTTACCTTCAGGAAGTGCAACCTGAGGACCACAGAGAGAGAAATGCTCCTGTCAGAAAACAAGCACAAACTTTGTCTTGCAAACAGCCCCAAGAAGCTCAAGAACATACAAAGGGCTGCTCTGATTCCATGTGTAGGCTGACGGCTTTATGGCTGTGAGAAGATTAGCCAGGCTGAAGTCTCAGAATGCTGTGAGTCACAGAGGGTTGTATGGCAGCTCTTCAGACCAAATGAATCAGCAGCAGCAACACGGAAGCAGAAACTCAAATGGAAGTTCCTGGAGGAAGTAGAGTGCGGCATGTTGTCAGTTGAAATGGCTACGAGTCTCAGCTTCTCTCCCCAAATTTGTCTTTCCATACTCCTCTTGCTAAGCAAATAAACCCTCACTTCCTGGTAGGATGAGAGGGGAAAACAGATTTTTTGCAAGAGGGGGAAGTGACAGCGAGCACACCAAAGCCTGTCCTTGGCCAAATGAAAGAAGGAAAGAACACAGCTGAATAATTTCCAAAAAGGCTGAGATGAGCAGAAGAACAGACGTGGTTTTGCTGCTTTACATCTACACTGGATGTTCTCCCAGACATTCAGAATGCTTTGGGAGGGAGAAAGTCAGCTGGCCAGAACAGGTTAAACGTTACTTAGTGCTGAAAACATGGGTGCACATACATGGTATCTGCCCTGGAAATTCAGCTCTTCACCTCACAGTTTTAAGCTAAAGGAATCTTACTCAGTGCTTTAGCTATCTGGCTGAATTAATATATCCTAAAGTGAGAAATGCTCCAGCCCTCTTCAGTCTCGGACACAATACACTGCTGCTTCCTGCTGCCTGCTCTTCTCCTTAAATGATGTTTTTCTTCCCAATGCTGCATCCATACCCCAATGACAACTCTCTCAGACAACAGTCTTGCAAATCATCTGGCTTAGCTACTTTCTAAAAATGTTTTCTGTGGAAAATTGAGCTTCCAGGAATGGCAGGAATTCTCTGGCTGAGCCACCGGTCATTGTAGAGAAATTTAATTTCCTGTTTTGCTGGTTAATGTCACAGTCCCGGCCACAACAAAAGTTAATTTTCTTTAAAAAATAAATTAAAAATAATAATCCATTAGAAAGTTCATACATCTGTTGGCAGCCAAAACAGACCTGCACATCATGATAAGTTATGGGATCGTTATGGCTGTGTGGTACCCTATAAAACAGGGTTTGAATCACCACTGCACACTTGCAAACAGCAAGCTCTGAGAGGCAGAGGATGTTCTCCATTATTCTGGTGAAAAGTCAGGTTTTATAGAGACTGTGGGAAAACAAGGGACTTTGGTGAGGAGAATTATAAACACCCTCAACTGACCATAGTAATTGTTGTCTAGCTTTGTGCGTTGGACAAGTAGAACATCTGTATTTCGATAACAGGCCTGTGATAGACTCAGAGGCACCTTATGCTTGAGATGCCTGCTCTGCTGTGGGAAAGATCAAAGCACTGTGGTAAACTCTGTCTGTGTGACATCTGTGGTGCCTGTGTCCCCTGCGGTTGTGCCTGTGCCCTGCCCGTGCTGGCTCACACATTTGGCAAAATTGGCAGGATTCAGGAACAGCCATGCCATGGCCACAATGGTGACACCCGATATATGGGATGGCCCAATACAGAGCCCTGGATCCCCATGGCCACTTTCCTGGCTATAGAGGGTCTGCCAGAAACATGGCCTGAAACAGATGATGGGGCAGTGATTACCACCCCACAATTGAAACTGAATCCAATTAAGTGTGGATTGCCATGGAAAGCAGCACTGGATTCTTCTCACAAGTTAACTGGGAGATTGGGATGGTTACTATTTACCAGTTCTAGAGCTCTTGATCGTGAAGTTGTTGCATTACACAGATTTGGAAAAGGAAGTTGGGATGTCTTCACAAGATGCAAAGGTGGTTGCACAAGAATTACTACTCAAGCCGAGTGGCGCCATGGGCTGCAAGATCCTGTAGAATGATTGATAGTGCATATTGCTAATAAAAAAACAGGGGTGGGGGTGAGCGAGCGGCTGTGTGGTGCTTAGTTGCAAGCCAGGGTTGAACCATGCCAGTCTGTTTTGGTGCCCAGCATGTGGCATGAAGGGTCCAGGATAAGGAGAGATTTGATTGGAATGTGCTAGATCGAATATATAGTTGTTATTGCTGTTTAGCTGTTAATCATCAGGCTTCTGTTCTTGCCATGGGTCTTGCTTCCTTACAGTATATTAGACTTTAGAGCTCCTTAGTGGCTGCTTTTTGCTCTCACTTCTTGCCCTACTGCTGTACTGCTTATCAACTTACTCTGATGTGCCTGGGAACATCCTGATAACAGCAACAGCTCATGCATTGATTACAGGATTCAATCCAGACAGGGAAGCAGTAACAAGAAGTATCAAAATACAGTTTTTCAGAGGGGCGCCTGCCTCACTAAAACCCTTGATTACACCTGCAGTCACAAATGCAATAGGTAATGTAGGGGCCCTAGTGAGTACCTTGAGGAAAATTGGGGCTACAACTTAGAAGCTATTTGTGCAGGTGGTGAATAAAGGAAAGTCAACAAACCCAAAAGGAGTTACATCATCGGTGTTGAGGAAACAAGCATGGAATGACTGTGTACAAGCCGGTGTCCCACTATCAGAAACAAATGTGATTACAATATCAGAATTGTTTCACTGTCAGCAAAAGTTAGCATCTATACAAAAAAAGCTAACAGCTCCTGGCCCCAACACCAATTCTGCATCCACCCTCCACCTCTGCCTGCCACCTCAAAGCAAGGCACTACCTGGCAAACGCCAAAACAGCAGAAATGAAGGTTTGACAGGTCACTCCAAATTGTCACCAATGCAGTGTCTTACTTGTGAGAGGGAGCAACAGCTCTACGTTCCACTAACCATAAAGTGGTGATCTGGAGAAATTTTACATGTGTTAGCTCTGGTGGATACTGGAAATGAGGTTACTGTACTAAAGAGCAACATTAATAATAAAGAAAGCACATCACTGTGGATTGGGGGAAATCTGACCCCTGCCCTCAGAGCTAAGGTTACCTGAATAAGGAAATGCCACCCCATTTAGCACTATTAATTGCCCCAATTAAAGAATATATCTTGGGTACTGATGTGTGGGCAGGACAAACAGTTGAAACTTTACATGGTCACTTCTGCTTTGGGACTTCACAAGTGGGATTTGCTATTCAATCTAAAATCATCTTGTGTAGATTCCTGAAGTGGGATCCTGTTGTGCTGTCCATGCCTGCCAAGGTGATAACCGTAAAACAAAATCTTATTCCAGGGCAGGAGGAGAAAAATCACTCAAACCATTCAGACACTTGAAGTGAGAATCATTAAGGAAACCATGACTTCTTTTAATAATCCTGTTTGGCCTGCTGAAAAACCAGATGGCACTTGGAGAATGACTAGATATCAGAGAATTGGATAAAGTCACCCCTCCACTTGCAGTTATGGTATCAGATGTGATTACTCTTATAGAAAAAAATCAGCAAAAATTTACAGCCCTGGAAGGCGGTGATAGATCTTGCTAACGCTTCCTTTTTGATAGCCACTACATATTTATAAAGCACGTGAATGTAACTGTAGTATTCGTCTGCAGCTACATTTAAGGGCCATGGGGAAGATCAAGGTAAAAGAGAGTCAATAGGCCCTGAATACCTGGCAGGTCGATTACACAGTCCCCTGCCCCTGTCGAGGGGGTGGTGCTGTGTGTTCACTGCTCTGGATATAGTGTCAGGACTGTTTTTTGCTGGACCCACCAAATCATGCTAACCAACATAACACAAGTAAAGCACTGGAACAAATCATTCATAGATACGGAGATCCTCATCAAATACAAAGTGACCAAGTAATGACTTTATTGGTCATAATGTCCAGGACTGGGCTCATGGCCTGGGAACAGACAGGATAGTCCATGTTGTCTACTTTCCTAAGCTAACGGCTCGACTGGAAGAATGAATGGAATGTTGAAGGAACATTTCAAAAAGCTAACCAGTGTTAAATCTTTACAACACTGGAGTCTGCATCTTACTAAAACAGGTTTTCTGTTAAGTAGCCGGAATATTCATAATCAAACATCCAGTACAAAACATGGTGAGGATTGACGTTCTTCCACATGGTATCCCTCCCAAAATATTAACTAGAGAGGAAATGAAATTGTTTGTGCAAACGGATTGCGTGGTGGGACCAGATTCATCATTCTGAAAGTGAAGATTCATATAACAACCCCCGAGGACCCATATGGTTCTGTACCCTGTTTTCTGCTCTTATTGTATATTCTCCATTGATAGTGGATTCTCAAGTCCCTGTGTTTCAGGTATCTTCAAAGAATACCTGTGCCTTATCTAGAGGAGATGGAGTTGGAACTGTGTTACTGGTGTCACAAACCCAACTTCAATCTAAAAAAGTGCAAGCTATGGCTCTTCAATCTGTGTTGGCAACTACCCCACACTAGGTTATCAAACCCAGAGCGATATTAGCTGAAGGAGCTGGAGCAACAGCGTGTGTATTACTGGAAGGAAACAACACTTCTCTTTTCCTCCCTTATCGTTGGATAAGAGTTGGCGCAGTTGGCTCATCATGCTTCGTAGTCTTGTACTGCAGGCATGTACCCTGGATACATTTCTGTGAGATCAACATGTAAATACTTGGATTTAGTTGGCCTCTGCTGTATCTCACTCACCTGTCTTTTATATTGAGAGGGGATTAACAGCTGCAGATCTTCTGACAATGTGATTTATTGGTATGCCAACCCCAGTAGCTGCATTGCAGAATTATGCTTTGCTAAGTGCTTTTGATATTAATGTTCTCATGGTTATTTTTTCTGAGCAAGTGATGGCTGGATACCAAGGCACATTACAAAATCGGTTGGTGGTGGACTATCTCCTCCTTTGACACTACAAACCCTGCTCCGATTTTGAATAGCAAGGTAACAACAATAAATATACTCTTTGCATTTCATCCTTGGTTTTGCGGTTCCTGTGCCCTGCCTGTGCCGGCTCACACAGAGACCCAGACGTCCCTAAGCAGCCGTTATTTTATCATTCTGCCCATTACATTCACGAACTTGCTTCTGTGATGGAACGCAGCCAGCTGCATCCCTTGCTGACATAGCAGGTAGAAAACTTGTATTACCTTACTTGTTTCTGAAAGCCGGCTTGCAAAGGTAATTAACTCTTATGCTGAACGGGCATAAGTAGAGAGGCAATGGGACCAGCCACTTCATGGCTTTCTTTTAGTAATTACCTCTACTGAGCAAGAATAAGCTGCTTGCCAGGAAATTACCCACAGAAGCCCCAGTGGGGTTCTGCATCAATTCTGTCCAATTTTAGATCACTGCCACTGACTCTCACCACAGAAATGATGCCTCTTTACACAAAAGGGTCACAGACTCACCTAGACTGGATAGGCCCTCAGCTGGTCTCTGGTTCATCCTTATGTTCAAAGGCAGGTCAACACCAAATTCCTAGCAAGGTGCTTGGGGTTTTACCCAGCTGCATCCTGAAAGTCTCTGTAATAGCAGCTCCAGAGCACCACGACCCAGTACCATTATCTGTAACTTCATTCCACCCCCACCCCCCCACCTGACCCCATATAGGAAACCTCTCCAGCCTCCAGGCAAAGCAGGAACCATTAACCACTACCCTTTGAGCCCAATGATCCAGCCAGTTATTAACCCATATAGCAGTCTACCCATCGAGACCGTAATGTCCCAAGTAGTGTATGAGGACAGTGTTGCTGAAGTCAAGGTGAATAACATCCATCACTTTCCTCTCATTCGCAAACCTAATCACTTCATTGTAGAAGACAATCAAACATCATTTATCTTTGGTACCTCCATGCTTGCTATTCCCCATCACCTTTGTCCCTATGTCTCCAGAAACAACCTTCACTAGAAATTATCTGTCTTTTGCAGAGAGGTGAAGCATTTGCCTTTAAGTTCTCAGGGATCTTCTTTGATATCCATGACCTTTCAAAGGTGATAATATGTGATATCACTATGACATCAGCCAGCATACTTTGTTGCTTCCCTTCTGGTCCCATACACTTGTATGGGTGGAGATTTCTCAAGAGGTCCATGACTCAAGCTTCTTCCACTACTGGTAGTTTGAAGACACAGAGACTTGGAAGACGGTTGGTGAAAACTGAGGCAAAGAAAGCACAGAGTATTGCGGCCTTACCTGCATCTGCAGTTGCTAAGTCACCCACCTCATTCAGCAATGGGCCACAGTTTCCACGTTTATCCATTTACTACTAATGTAGCAGCAAAAGCTCTTCTTGCTTCTCTTGATGTCCCTTGCAAATGACTGCAGGTGAGCTTTGGTTTTGCTAACACCAACCCTACATGCCCCTGCAATGTTACAAAATTGCTCTTTTGTAGCCCAT
>NW_010427488.1:0-6717 GCF_000710305.1 Buceros rhinoceros silvestris | reverse complement strand
GCTTCTGCCTCTTGTGTAGTGCTTTTACTGCACTGGAGCTCAATCACTGGTTATCTGGTTATCTAACATGATCTTCTGATACGTTCACTTGTTTTCATGACTACAGGGGTGAGCTGTTCTTGTGCTAGGAGGAGGCTGTCCTCAAAGATCTGACATGCTACGTCTTTCAAGCCAAAGCAAATCAATACACGCTATTTTTGTCAGGGCTTAAACTTCCAACATTTAATTACCTGAATTTAAAGATTTCCAGGTGTTAACAGAGTGGTGACTCCTGCCCTGCTGGAAACATACTTACTGTGCTATGTGAAAAAATCTGTAGCTGTTACACGTGCCTACACACTGGTCACATCTCAGTTTGCAGAAAGATGTGTTCCACGTTTCCTGCTTCCAATGCATTGAGGTCATCACATAGCAGGGTAGATGACAGCAACAAGGGTGTGGATCTGAGACCTGTGATTATTAGCTGAGAGTGCTGGTGCAAAGCAACAGATTTCTGGGGCTCGAAACCAAGGAGAAGAGAATGCAAGAACAAAGGATGAGGAGATCATGTCTGCGGTGCAACTGAAGCAACAGGTGTAGTAATTGGTAGAGAACTCTGACTGGAAAACAGTTCTCAGTATCTTCCTGTTGTCACTACAGCTGTGAAAGCCAGAGGGCTTGCGGAGATTGCTCTTTCCACTAATACATGCACAAAGGAAGAGGTCCAAAAGGCTTAGATGCTGCAGGTGAAACAGAGTGGGGCCAGCTGAGTCCCCTTTTGGTTTGTTTTTACCCAAAGCAACATCGGAAAATGAAAATTCCTCAGAAAACAATTATTCTGGGGGTAGATCATTATGATAGCAGAGCTGAGGCTGCAAACATTTGACAAGGCTGTAGGCTGATTAGCCACAACCCTCCCTCCTTTCTCTTCTCTTCTTAATAAGCCTTATCACATGACACTAATTGTGGGAATTAGCTTATTATTTCCCTGCGGGACCCACTAACATTTATATTGAGTTTGCATCCTAAATGCCTCAGCTACACTAAATACTGCAAAAGCACGTGAAGTGCTACCTGTATATGAGAGAGGACAGAGCAAAAGAAATTACAGGGGGCATTTACAACATAGAAGAAAATGATTCCTATGAGAACGGTTGCATGGCATATTCCTGTCATGACTCTCTTTTTAAACAATCAGTGTTTTCTTTAAGATCCTCGCTGGGGAGTAAGTGACATTGTAGTGCAGAAAGGAGAGGAAGGAAAGCATAGAAAGGACTGAGTCTTTTCTACTCCGCTATTGACTTAATACTCCACAGTCAGCTCGGAGGAGGTCCAACTGTCACATGACAGAGGGTAAATATAATCAGTTTCTGAATCTTAGAGCCCCCCCAGTGCCAGAGGCTATTACATTTTTGGGCTATCACGAGTGGGGCAAATGTTACTCAGATTGATCTCATCCCAGGCTCTTTTTACTTTCAGAAAGGAGCTTGAAAGGCCTGGAAAAGGGCTGTAGTCTTACTTACTGCAATTTTTTTCCAAGCTATAACCATTCTCTGTGCAGAACAGAAAAAATTGAATTTGCAAATAGCTTTATACTGTCTTGGAGGCTAAGGCATCCAAGGAAATGATCTACCAGAGAAATAAAATTGTTAACTATGTACCATAGGAAAAAATTGTTTCCACTGGACGAAGATGTTTATTGTTTTAAAAATCCAATATCCCCTACAACAGCACCTAATCAACAGCAATGTAACAGCAAAAGAAACCACCGCTAGAGAAATACTTTCTCCCAGTTGCCACAGTTCAACAAATAAATAGGTTTGCTATTGAATTGTGCTTTGGATAAAGGCAAGTCCAGTCTGGAAGAACTCAAAGCATCTGCCTGTGTTATAAGGAGTAATGCAGTGGAAGACACGGCCCATGACCCACCTCCCAAAGCTGAGGTCTTACTGTGGCCCAACTTCCACTGAACGCACAGGTGCAGCATGGGTGTGGGGACATGGCTAGTCCTGGTGTCCTTTGCTACGTGGGAGTCTGTGCTCAGCTAGAATTGAGCGAATCGGACTAAAATAAAAACAGGAGCTATTCAAATGAGCAGTCACGCTGCAAAGTGATATATCTCTTCCCCAAAAGCAACAACTTCTCTTCCGGTAGGATGCTTCACCTCTCCTTTAGCACTCAGCTACCTCCTTTCCTGTCCTTGGTATGCCACACGTTGCTAGAAGCAAAGACAGCCTCCTTACTCCCCCACATTTGATCATCTCTAATTACCTTCCCCAACCCATTGAACAAAATCCTTTCTTCGGAAACCTGCGGGTTTTGCTGTGTCAGAATTGCTTCTCTATTTCTGTCCAGCACACACAGACACAATGAGTGTTCTACATCATTAAGGTTCAAAATACATTGTTCCTGAGCCAGTGTTTTCAAAAGCAGCTTTTCCAGAGCCAGCATTTCCTGAAGCCAGTGCTTCCTGTGGGCTCCCTACAAAAAAAGTTTTCTGGAGCTGATTTCTGCAAAGCTTGATGTCAGTTGTGTGCAACTCTTGCTACATATTCCCAGCTTAGAAGCCTTCACTGTGCCATGCCCTCGCTGCAGCCTCTGCACCATCTTTACCTCTCTCAAATCAAAATGCATCTCCCTCCTCCCAAGATAACACAGCTCTAACTAACCACAAGAGTTTCAGAACTGCCACAAGTCTCAAGCGCTAGAACCATCATCATCAGTCACACCCCCTGAATATTCTAGCACAATATTTCCCCTCCTGTGTGGCGCATTAATTTACTGAATAGGCAGCAAAGTACATAGACTTGCATGTGTGTGTCAATGTTAGGGGAAATCGGGTCAAGGTGAAGAAAGAGCAAAAGAGAAGGAAGGGAGGAGGATGACTGGAATCACGACAAACCTGGGTCTGGTTCCTGCACAGGCTTCCTTGTGCACCCAGTTGCCATATTCCCCGCTCCTCAGAATCCAGCTGTGAAGTTGGAAGCACACCTCAGCGAGGCGTTGCGGGTATAAACACACTGGAAGAATGTGTGAAGCTGCACACCTTCAGCAGTAAGCTGTGTAAACAGATCAGGTAGGAAGGAACAGTATCTGTTCCTGTAAAATAGGATAAAGCATAGGTACTGAACAGGGTGAGGCAGCTGGGGCGGGGAAACAGACCAGACAGGAATGGGGAGATTCCTGCCAGGAATGAGATTCCTGGTTCGTACAGGACTCTTGTCTACTAGTGTTTCCTTCTTTCCCAGTCTGTGTTTGAAGCATGAAGAGAGGGGAAATGGTACGTAATTCAAAACACAGTGCTAGACCCGGACTTACCAAATCTGCCTTTGATAAACCTCCCGAACTTTCTAACGCTTCACTTTCCTCACCACTGCCTCAGTCATGGATGGTATTTACCAGTGGTTCAGTGCTTCTTTCACACACCACACAGCAGAGTAAAACATCTCCTTCTCCAACCACATGGTGCTTGCAAGACTTCACTAATCCAGCAGGTACATCTACAAACATTTCCTTGCCACCCCTTCCAGGCCAACCTTCATTTCATTTTTGCTCACCCTTTGTAACATTCTACTTTATTCCTCTAGCCGTGTCTTTCCTATGAAGGAGGAAATCCTAATTAACTCCCTCCTGGGAATCTACTGCTTTCAAAACTTGCTTGCAGCAGATTAACAATAACTGAATGGCAAGACTTTGTCCTTGAAATCTGCCACTCAAACTGAAAGCAAAGATGCGACATCATTGTGGTAAACAGCTAATATATAAAATGATGCTGGAGTAGACTTCTGGATTCAAATCCCAAGAAAAGCCTTTTCATTCATTGCACAAGCCTTTCTGCTTTCCTCATCATACACAAGCCAACAATTGGGAAACACCCCATACCAAGGGAGACACCTAAAGCCAGACAATCATTAAGCATGACACTGGGCGTGCCCTCACTGGAGTGCTAGGCATGTGAGAGCCCCGTTTAGAGAAAGATATAAGATAGCAGTTTATTTGTAAAACAGCTGAGCCCTTGCCACAGTCTTTGTCTAAAGCTTTCAACCAGGATGGTCAGGTAAGTGCTCAGGCTACAAAAGCAATCTTCTCCATCCCCTTCTCACCAATACACAGTGCTGTAAAGTTGCCATTTTTGCTAGTCACTACGAGACTTTCTACTAATGGTCACATCAAGATCCAGAATTAGGATGCTTCAAGAAAGAGAGTGTGCTCCCAGTCAGAACAGGTATCGCAGACAGACGACATTGAAGACTCGGGGTCTTTTGGCAAAAGCATACTTCTGGTTTTGTGGCTCATTCTTTAGAACGCTACATGCCAACTGTTCCACAAAACCTTCACATAAAGGAGAAGCACTGGTTTCAAAGATAACAGCTTGAGAAAATAGTGAGTAAAGTGACTTGGATTTTAAGCAGTAGAAGGCTAGAGAGCAGGGATCAGTAAAGAGCAGGCATCAGTTAAACCAACCTCGCAGTAACATAAACACCAAGACAAGACAGCTTCTCTATCTACATTTTTTTGGTTATAGTGGTACAGCAGTAAGTCACACTTTAAAAACCACTCCACACACACTCTCAAGTTGATAAAACAACTTTCCATGAATGATTAATTCATTGCAAAGTCAACTCCACCATCAGTTAAGCTTTAGAAGGAAACTAAGACATTTCAGTGTTTGATCTGAACTAGAACTGGTTGTCCACAGGATCAACAGTATGTTGCATGAGCATTCACAACTCTTAGAGCAGTTTAGGATTACAGAAAAAAGCATGTTCAGGCACCAAGATTAGAAAACTTAACACACAAGCCTAATCCACACAACCTGTTCAATGGAGACTAAGACTAACATAAAACTAGTTTAATAAGTAATGTTGCTACTACCTATTTGTTTTCAATATTGAGGCAGTTAGGGTAAACGAGTAAACCTTACCTTCATTCCTTTCGTAATTCCATTTTTCTTGTAAATTCCACTTTTTAAGAGGTTGTTATTCTGTTTCTGATAATGTAGATGTCCATTGCAAACAGCACTGGGATTAGCCATCTGTTTGAAATAGTCAGGTTCTCAGTTCTTAAAGGTGTCTCAAGTCTTTCTACTGTGAAAAAGACACGGGGATGAGCAGATAGAGTTCTTGGTTAAGGCCTGAAAGGTATCCAACAGGTCTGTCAGGATTTGCCGGGATGAGAGGAGGAACTATCTTTTGCAATATTTCAGAAACTCAAAACTGTTCCTTTCATACACCTTCAGCCCCAGGAAAAGCTAGACCACGGAATACATAGCAGGAGGTGTGTTCTTAAAATCTTTGAGAAATACTGCTCATTGCTGGCTGTTGTATGAACACAGCTTCTGTGAGTCAACGAGACTGCAGCAGCTATCAAGAAGTGGGTGGATCCAGAGGCGGAGACACTTAAAGATATATTACCTCTTTAAATATTTCCCGGTGAGGAACATGACATTTTTTTCTTCTGATCACACTCAGCGTAGAGCTACGTTACTCCATTTAGAGCCATAAATTTTCAAAATTTAAGCAATGCTTAAATTTACATTAATATTGCAAAGTATATTGGCTGAAAAAAAATGTATTTCACTAAGTAGAACAGAACGACTTTTTCATTTTCTTTTTAAAAAATTCCTTATATAGACATGATAGACGCAACATTAACTCTGCAAGGAAAGGGAAAGCATTTTAGTATTCAAATGAAATTTTACTTAGAGCTAGAAACAATATATTTGGCCCTATCCTACAGATGCAGGCTAGATGTTTACTAGAGCGAACTGCCTTTAAACTCAGTTTGGCCAGTAATGGGCTAAATGGCATTCTCATAATGAATGAGAAATGGACTTTCACAAAGCTGATTTTTTTAGTTTTAAAATAAGGCAGACTTTAATCACATGTGAAAATACTAAGCAGGACTTAATATACATCCTTGCTTTTAAGATGAAAATTTACTGATTGTGGAAATACTCACATGTATTGTCTTAGTTGAACCAAATCCTCGTGTTTCAGATTTTGGTGATGAAACATAAAAGTATAAGCATCTCCGACAGCATTTGACAGAAACTCTTCCTCCCAAAATAATTAAAATTAGTTTGGAGTCAGATTAAAGGAAGCCTGTATCATAATCTCCATTTTGGAAAACAGTAAGGATAAAAGTCTGGGAAAATAAAAATATTTAAAGTGTTTTAATTAGAAAAAATTACTATCTCATCTTGGCAATGAAATATAAGTGATATACAGAAAAAGCAGCCTACAACTCGAGTACATGGCGTGCAGGAGATTAGATGTTAAACGAACCACTGTGAAAATACACAGGCAAGGACACTGCACTGGTTTTGAAAATTTGTCTTAGACATGTCCTGAATGGCTAAAATGCATTTTCTCCTCCTTTGCGGTGATTTGCAAGGGGGTTATCTTCAACGTGCTGAAAAATTTTTGGTCCCTACCCAAGAGAAACCCGAACTGAACTGTTGTCTTGGTTTGAGCTAAACTTCCTGGTTTGAGCTGAAACTTCCTTGTTCTGGGAAATGGACAAATAAGAATTATTCCATGCAAATACGATAATTCTGCATTTAATTGGTTAAGAGAGTCAGGTGCAATGTTACGTGTCAAGGCTTTAAAAATGCAGCAGCTTGGAGGAGTGTCCTCTCTCGGCTCCTGGACTCTCACGAAGAAAGGAGAGCTCCCACAAATCTGCTCTGCCGCTGACCAGGCCCGGGTAGGCCGCACCCAGACTGCTGGCTGCCGA
>NW_010427487.1:14722-27509 GCF_000710305.1 Buceros rhinoceros silvestris | reverse complement strand
AAGCACCGTGTTAGCCCAGGCCTGAAAAGGTCTGAGCGAATGTTTCGGTCAGGATCGGTTTTGCGCAGAAGTCATTTCCGGACCGCTAAGGCAGAGGGCAGGTGCAAAGGTTCTAGGACTTTGTACTGGAACACTTTGAAGAAAAATTACAGAATCATAGAATGCTGCAGGTTGGAAGGGACCTTCAACCCCCTTAAGCCCTCTGTTATCTTTGTTATAAATGCCATTTTTCTTTTTTTCTTTCTTTTTCTTTTTTTTCTTTTTTTTTTTTTTGGTTATCAGTTGAATCTGTCATAATTTAATATACAATTCTGGAATTTTTATATATGTTGTATATACATATGCATTATATACGTTCGTGTCTATACTTATGCAACATCCTTACCTATAGGCAGAGAAGCTTATGCTTCTGTCTCCACCCATTTTCCTGGAGCACTTGGCTGAGCATGGAGAGGAGCTGTCTTTGATTTTCAGTTATACTCGGATATCACTAGTCACCTCACACCTAGAAATGTCATTCCAGGTGGGAGCGAAATGGAAGGAATACATGTGAAGACACACATTGCACCGAAGGAAAAAAGGACTGGAAATAAAAACAATGGTGAGATTGCAAAGTAAATACCTCAGGAGTCCAAGTAAAATTTGCCATGCTGGGCTGTGAGTCAATGTATCTCGGTGCCTTTTAGTAAACAGCTTGAGCTGTGTCTCCCTTAGTTTGTAGATTATTACTATTTGTGTAAAAATATTTTGCCAAAGCTGCGGGACAGCCTCTATCCCACTTTTCGCTGTCACCTGTCTGAGCATGGCAGCATTTCCTGTTCCACACAACAGACTGCAGCTCTGTCTCGTGTGTCAGAAAAGAAGAAACTTGAACCGTACAATAGAAAATACATATCAAGAGGCCAATAGCTTCCTAGTGGGACAGCCTAAATTCCACCCATGTGATGATGCTTCCTGTGCGCTAGTATAGGTCTTTAGATGTACCTTGCCTGCACAGATTGGTAGCCTCAAGGACTCAGGTCAAATGTAGGCTGTCAGAATATGGCCGGGAGTGTTCTTCCCCACCTGAAGATACAGCCTACACACCCTTTTTATTGCTTCAGGTGTCTTTTTACTGTACTGTTTTGCAGGTAATCTGCTTCCTCCCATGCGTCTGTGCCTCTGCCAGGAAAGCAGCCTGCTGCAGGTTTGGTTGTGTCTTCAAGCTCTGATATGCCACACCTGAAGACATGCCATCTGCACACCCATGTACTCCAGGTCCTTGTGCTAATCACAGTCTCATCTGCCCTGGACAAGATAAAACTTGGGCACCAAGGGGTTCATGACCAACCGGTCCCTTTGCAGCTATTATTCAGAATGAAGAGTCCTACACCAGAGTATTGTACTTAAAACTCACACCTACACCCACATGAATGAAACCGGAGTTTCGTTACTACATCTGTATTGCTGAACGTGTTGGGGACAAGGAGCAAGGTCTAACACTGGTCCACTGATTCTCTGTAATGCTAAACTGCCAGCAAACTTCTTGGCATACTTCTAACCAAGGCCAACTAGCATCTCCAGAGCAGTGCCTAGGCACCAGGAGAACACCTAGCTACCTAGCACACACCAAGGACTGCTTCCCACAAGAAGTTAGACTTGGGTTTGTTCCTCCTGTGCAGTCTTCCAATGCTATCCCAACAGGCTGTCCTCTCTCAAAGCCCTTCTCCTTGTGGCCTTCTGCCATGTCCCAAGGCAAGTAGCACATCTTCCAGTTTCATACTATACTAACAGCAGTTTTATGGGCCACAACAGAGTTTTTGTGTTATATTGGATGTTGTGAAATAAAAAAGAAACAGAAATTACAATGGAGCGTTACAGCCACAGTGCAGCGCATACAGCCTCGAGGAGACCCACAGCACAAGTGCCATGTAGGGTAGATGTGACCAGTTTAGCCACTTGGTCTCAGGGCCAGAAAACAGTCTCCAGCGCTGTTCTGGTTTGTGGTATAGACAGGGCCTATGTGACTTACACCCAGGGTTGGTGAGGAGGAATCAGATGCTAATTGCTACTCTGTGTGCCTTCAAGTGAGGCAGGGCCTCCCATAACCCGATACAGCAGATGAAATGACTCTAGTGAAAAGCAGCTCATGCAAGTTCACCCTGGCTGTCACAACCCAGAAATGAATAAGAGTTTCTTCAGGGCGGTGGGGCTTTCTTCTACCTAGACAAACGACATTTCCTGAACACCAAAGGAAGAGCAGAGACAGCGAAAGTCAGGAGGGAGGGCAGCATGGGAAGAGTGGGGCAGTTGTCCTCTCTCCCACAGAGCCAGTTAGGCCTCTGCAAGCAGCTGTGCCATTTTCTGTCCACCATCAATATGTCAATTCTGTTTCTCAAAATCACAAGCATACTTTGGGCTCCCAGGCATGTAACCGTGGGCAATTCTCCATTGGTATTGACAGCTGGTGCACTCAACAGCAGCACACAGTGAGTACCCAACACATTTCCCTTCCCACCAGCCCCCTGCGGCAGTGTCATATTGGACATCGCTGTAATGGAAAGGTTAAAAAAACCCACCCTGTTGAAAGGAGATGAGAAAGGATTGATTTTATCTTTAGGCAGTGCCCAGGGCTGCAGTGGGATGGGTTTTGGGGGATGGAGTGCAGAAAGAGTGGTTGAAACTGTGTCTCTATTTCCTCTTGTTGGCAGAACAGTGTGAGGCTATTGGCTTGGGTGGTGGCATTTGACCTTGCTTTTCCTTGTCTGGTTGGGAGACCCTCCGCCAAGTTTGGAGTGTCTGTACATGGAATATGAAGAGGATGATGATATTTTCTTTGCAAAATGGATGAGCAGCTTTTGGGGCCACAACTTGATTGATGAGAATGAGAAAGAGGGCAGAGGCTACAAGAGACGTACACGACCCTTTAGTGAAAGGAGAGCCTCCCTTCCGGTAAGAGCTGTGTGCAGTTTTCTCTCTGTGTGTGTGTGGTTTATATATTAATGTAAGTGCCATCCCTAGGGGCATGGCCTTAGAGATGTGTGAGGTTGAGTATGGTGCACCTTGCCAAGTTCAGTTCCTTCTGGCAGCAGCTAGTTGCTTTTTGAACTTGGCTGCCTGCCAGAGTTGGGACTCTCATGCATTTGGAACGTAGGAAAACTGGCAAACTTCAAGATAAGCAATGATAGGACCAGAAATGTAAGGAGAAAGGTGTAATAACTGCCTAACTCTGTATTACAATTGTTCTGTCTGCTCGGCGTGATCTGGCAGAGATCAGAACATTTTGGCAACTGACATACATAAACATTGTCTTTAATGAGTCTGTGCTTGCGTAAAACTACACAATTCAGTATGTATTCATAGGGATTGGACCTAATTCTGCAAATATACTCTTTCCAGGAACTTGTATGCTCTACTCCCTGGGATTTAGTTGTTTGCAGGTGTAACTTCTAATTTAAGCTAGAGGATGCAGTCCCTCCTGGTTTAAGACATCTGACTCTGAAAATAAGGATGCAGCACATAACCAATCTTATGCTGTGAAGTAAGATTTTAAGGTAGAAGTACATGATTTATTCTTAAACAAGTTAATCGGGAAAGGGGCAGAGACAGTTTTCTAAAGCAGCTCACAACTGTCTAACCAATTATCGAAACGACATTAAACTGAAAACAGCTGCTCTCAATCTGCTCTTTACTTGAAGACTCCTGCTTTTATTTCAGCTCTAGAAAATGTTCAGGTGGTTCAAACCTGTCTCTTTTTTGCCAACTACATCAGTTGGCTTACCAAAGGTACTATGTTTCCTTACAAACCATTTTTCATTTTTATTGTTAGATCATTATGGCTGCAATAAAGCAAATGCTGTTATATTGGGGGGAAACAGATACTATTTCCCAAACTTCTTCTTTTCTGCCATGCTAAATTTTCACCTTGCAAGTTCTCCTCCACTGGAGCTGCCATGCTCTAAGCTACACGTTTTTTTGTTTTCAAAAAAATTGGCTAGAAAGAAACAGATCAAAACAATCTCCTCAATCTTTGAATTAATGGATGGGCTGGAGAATTAACTTTCATTCACCTGTTTTGAACTGATCAGCCACATTTATTATTTAGAGTTATTTTTCACCTTGGTCACCAATTGCAAGACAGACTCTGAGCTGGAGCTTTGCTGATGGATTCTATCAGAATGCCTTAACACGGAATATTTATTAATTATTTCTTAAAATTAATTTTAATGTATTTTAATTTTTTCTTTCAGAGATCTACACATATGTGGTTTCTTTAGGGCCCAGTACAGGCTGAAGTGTAAGAATGTACTTTAAATCACTTTCCATTCAACAAGCTGCTGAACATGTCTTCGTGTATATTTGTGTGTGTATTTGTGTGTGCATATACATTTCATTTGGAGAATGTTCTTATATACAGTTTGTTCAAAAGCTGTTATACTTTGCTATATTTGCATCCCTGAATCAACACCTGGAACCTGGATTAAGTTACCTGACAGAAAGAGAAGACTGTTACTTTTGACATTGCTGTTCAACGAGCTAAAATTATCCTGTATGCTTAATTATGTCTGGCCTTTACAGTAATGAGCCACACAAATTTGTCTTGCTCCAGTGGTATTATATGAAAGATACAAATCTCAACTGCTTAGCTTTTCGGTGCCAAAAATTGACTGGAGGAAAGAGAAAGGAAGATCTGTTTGAAGATTTTAGGATAAATTTTGAGATTAATCTCTTTTATTTGGAAATATCCAACTAGTTGGTAGTAGAGAGCACTAAAACGTATTGTCTTAAATCTAATCTAGGAGTTAAACAAATGGGTACTAATAATTCCTTAGAAATATCTTCAGAGAGAACATCTCCTTGTAGAGAGCAACAACATGCTATTGCAGCTGGATGTGTATTTTTACACAGTTATTACAAATGATAACTACTGTAAGATACAAAACACTTATCAGTGTTAGTTAAACATTGTCTTCATTTTAACAGAACAGTGCTATTAATCAGGAGGAATCGTAAGATTCATGAGATTAGACTGCATCTCTTCGGTAAGTTAATACATCTGCAACAGATCACAGCGTACCCTTCCTTTTGTCTCAGCATTTTAAATGCAGATAACTCTTCTGTCTGGGTGAAAATCGAGTCAGCAGGTTCTGAATGACACAGCTGTTGGCAAAAGTTCCTTGTGCAGATATACAATGGTACTGCCAAAACAGCACCGCCAGCACACTTTGTCTTGTATCCAGGGCTGGTGCATCAGCAATACTGCAGTCCTTCCCACATGAGTTGCATCTGCACCATGAGCATCTTGGTTTTGTAGAATGTCTCCCAAACTAACAATTTTCTTTCTTTTTTTCTTTTCCCCAATATCTTTGTATACTTCACAAACATTACTGTGATGAGTTTCACAAAATGCTTTTGCTGTTGTCATTCCTGTTTTGCAGAGAGGAACCCAAAATTGTGTTCATCTTTCACAGGCTAAAACTTGCAGCTTCACTCCCCTGAGAAGTTTCAGAGTTGTACTGTGGGCCAATACTGAATGTAAAAACTGCCTGGGGAGAAATAAGTCAACTGTTTTCATCTCCTTTAGTTAACTTGTTCCCCTGCCAAACTTTAGACACATTTACAGTGATAACCTTTCTAAAGTCTCCAACTTAGACTTTCCTTGACACATTCTGGTTATCCTCCATCATTTAGGTTCAGGACAGTTTCCTGCCTTGGAGATTTTTTTGTTGTGAGGAAAAGATAGGAGGCAAAGGAGAACTGGTAAGAGTTGCACAACCCTGTGAAAGTATCCACCTTCAAGCAGACATTGCTTCTCACAGGAGAAAATCTGGTAAGAAATGGCTGAGTGGGAGCAGAACAACTGACTGCTGTTGAAGTTACTAACATTTAATTTAAACTAAAGTCAGACTGAACATCTGTCACAATATTGCTACTACAGCTCAGCTGGACCCTAGGCCAAAGCATTTTTAAGAAATATATGCTTGTCTATAAGCTTCTAGGAAGGAAAGGAAGCATTGGGACAGCCTCTGAATGTCAGATGTTCCAAAATATCCCTGAAGTACTAGGGTCTTTGTGTAAGCTTCGGTAAACAATGAACACTCATGCTGAATTAATTTTCTTACTGACAGCTGTGCAAGCCCTCAGATCAAGCCCAAAAGATGGAAGCAATTATCTTGTCTCCAACAGAACTGAGAAAGAGAAGAGGCAAATTATATTGCCATCAATTTTGTGAAGTATTTTTGTTTGTGTACTTTTTGTGTGTTTTAGGTGGGCAATTAACAAAAGATTAGCTTGTATCTGAGCCTGACTTTACACAAAGGCTCGAGCAGAAAAACGGAGTGCTAAAGAGAGTGAGAAACAACCCCTGGGAACATGCTTGGTGCTTCTGGCTTTCCAGTACTGGCAAAAATTCCTCATTTGGGAGAGCATTTATGCCCATTCTAGGGAAAATCTATCATTCCTCCTTCCCATGCCTTCTCCTTTGTTTCACCTCCTCCTCACTTCTCCAGTTTAAGAACTACTCAAGGTCAGATCCCAGGAGCCAGAGACAAAGGGGAGTTTGCTAAAGGAGCCCCAGATGTAGACATAAGGCAGCTGCTGGGGCAAGGACAGGAGCGGTTACTGAGGCTGTGCTCAGAGACCTTTGGCAGGAGACAACAGCAGCGGTGGGTGGACACCGAAGTGTGCAGATATAGAGGCAGTCTCTATTGCCACTAGCTGCTGAGACTTCAGGAGGGTAAGCATAAATTAGAACAGTCTTTGGACATTCTTATTTGCAATGTTATCAAGCAATCAATTTTTCACCAAATACATGCATTATATCTAAGAAACAGGGAGAAAGCCACATATATTTTATCTAAAGTCAGTGCCAGATCTGCTTCATTGCTGAGCTTCATTTTGTGATTCTTTCAGTTCCCCACAGAGTCACTCTTAAATGAAAGAGAACTAATGTACCGTGCTAGTTACAAGCCGTAAGTTCATGCCTGAGCAGTTGTTTTAAGGCTGTTGTCCTCTGTTGGGTTGTGTTCATAGGACAACAACATGCTGACACGCACAAGCATGCTGACCTCCTAGCTATGGTGGTACGTATCATGCGAAGGTACTGTGAGAGAAGGCACAGTCACAGTAATACGATTGCGTAGATATGTATGTGTGGCTTTACCCTTAGTCCACTGAGGCAGGTGAGCATTTCAGAGGAAGGCCTGTCCCTTTTCCAGGCCATTGCTGCTATGTGTCAGTATGTGATCTGCAGGCTTTTTGTTAACTATGATTCTATTTGTGAAGGGAAATTAAAAAACAATAGTAAACCAAACCATTTACAACATTGCAAAACAGGGTTGATAGAATACCATGCCCCATTTCAGCTGTTCTTCTGGGTTTTTGCCTAAACTCTCTAAGAACAAAAATGAGTGCTTTTCAGTGTGAGACAATTTTTTGTTTCCAGGAAACAATACATGCCGATACCATTAAAATGACGCAGAAATCATTTAGCTTGCTGAGCTTGACATGGTATGTGTACTCCTGTCCCTCAAGCAAAATGTGATTGCTTTGATGCTTTTTAAAATAACAATACAATATGACCTTACAGAAATCACAGCTATATTGATTGGTTTGGAACCAAAGTAAAAATAGGATGGCAGAAATCATTACCACTACTCTCAGAGGGAGTCCATAATGCTAGTTACTGAAGTAAGCTATGTCTGGAAAAGAATCTGAACCAGCACTGTATGATCTGAAACCTCTTCAGTATTATGTGGTTCTGTCAGGTGTAAGATTTATTATTTTTAGCACCTCTCATCAAGCCTGTCTACTGTGATGTCACAACCACATGGATGCCCAACCTCATTATTCAGAGAAAGGCTGCATAGGTCCATGTTGTGCTGATAATAGCATCTGGCCCAGAGTAAATGGAAATGTAAACAGGAGGTGTTTCAGGTCCCTTGCAGTCCAAGGTCTGTAGATTCATGTGGCCGCTATACCATGTTGGTTTAGCTTTCCACTGTTGTTTGTTAAAAAAACACCAAACAACCAACCTCCCACTACCACCAAACCCTGTTCTGAGTTTAGGATTTTCTCCCGGATTTTCTTAGACAGCATTTCAGGATCTGTGGGATAGACCTTCAGTTATTACAATCACAGCTCCCTTGAAGACAGCAGAGCTTCTCAGGGTTACTCAGTAGCTGAAGGCTTAGCACCAGGTTTATACAAAATGTATGTACATTCAAACAGGTATGTGCCAGCTGGGTGCCTGGAGTGCCCTACCCTGACACCTGCAGGGGTCTCATTTTTGGTACCTCCCGTCTCTCTCACAATTTTCACTGCCTACATCTTGCTGGTGTTCAGCTACTCACCCTGAAAAAGCGTCAACAGCTGGCAGGGTTTGGCACACGCCTAGCTCTACTGTGGTGGCCTTCTTACCCATCTCTTCTGCAGGTCTGTCTATTTCTAAAACCACCAATACATGACTGCACAGGACACAGCAGTTCTGTATCAGTTTAATCTCCTTTACAGACATTCAGTTAAACACAGCTGATGCAGATCAACAACTTTTTTTGCATGTCAGGCCTGGGAAAGTTGAACCATGTGGAAACTAAACAGCTATCTATTCCCTCTCCACTTTAGCCTTACAAATGTAATTGTAGGAAGCCTACAATTGTGGGTTTCCTACCATCTCTTTGGTAAGGTGCCAGAGTTCCTCAGTTCAGTTTCCTCAGTGCCCTGAAAGTGCTTCCTCATCAGTTCAGGACAAACATGGCCAAAAATATTCAGACCTGGACAACAAAGCATCTTATTTGCATGTAGGCCATGCTGAAAATTTGTCACAACTGGACTAGAAATGGTTGTTGTCACAATCAAATCAACTCATACATCTGAGAAGACCTGGAGCACCTGTGGCTCAAGCCTCGTATTTGGCTCATCTGGCCACCACTGGGTTTTTGCTTTTTCAGAATCCTGCCCAAAATCTGCTGCCAAATGTGAGGTCTGAGTTTTTGAGGTTATGAAGAGTCTCAGTTCCTTTTAGTGTCAGCGGGCACTAAGAAGATCCAGCACACTTTACATTCGAAATGTCTGTTTGGGTGCCAAAACTTAATAACAGGAATAAAAAGAAATTCTGCTGCTGCCTCTAGAAAGCAAGCTCTTGGCAGTGTGATACTCCTGCACATAAAAGGAAAGGTACAGGAGTCTGGGCAAGGTCCTTCATTCTGCACCGCTGTTCAGAGAGCACTCAGTGGTGGAAAAAATCTGCCCTGTGTGCTCTGCTTTAAAATGCAGTACTCTACAAATACCTCTTGTTTTTCAGGCCAAGCTTTCCTCCCTACATACAACACGACTTCATGCTTCTGCCAAAGATTCATCTTCAGGCCATCTCAAGGGCTCCAGGGAATTTCAAGAAGATCAAGATGTCAAATGCCACTGCCACAGGAGGGCAAGCAGAACACCTTCAGCAGACAGCTCATGCCCAGAGACAAGATCAAACTCTATCCAGGAGCTTGCAGAGTCCTTTGAAAAGCAACTGCATCTCAAAAGCAAACGCTCGGTTTCTCTGGTAGGTAACAACCAACTTAACATGATTTCAGAAGAAAAAAGCCTAACCAACCAACAAGGAAGCTAGCTTTATCCTTGGTGTAATTGCTGTGGTTTCGCTGAGTGAAGAGCAGAAACAAACTGGAAGTAGAGCTTCTCAGACTTTGCTGTCCTTACAGTAGTGCAAACAAGGTTAAAGTGGTACTATCATTAGTATGAGAATTCTTGATGTAGTGATACCATCTAGACTTTTTAAAAAACCTGTATCTCAAAACAAGACACCACACTGGCTGTAGCAATGTTTTCTGAGGTTTCTGTTGCTGTGCCAACAGAACGTAACAATATGAAACTAAGTTTGCTTTGCTTTTGCCAGAATACCTAACTCTCTTTCTCACTGCTGCTGCCCTGGTCTAAGCATATATGCCATTATCCTTAAGACTGTCAGACACTTCTCTTTTACCCCCTGAGTCTCCATCCATCTACTTTCTTCAGGGTCACTGCTAGCTGCAGCAGCAGACATTGCTATGAGTGGCTGAACATATTTACACTGTAAGGGCATGCAGCCAGCAGGGATTCTCCCCCCATTTCATCTTTCTCTTCTCTTCTCTTTATCGTTCTGTCCTGAGGCATTTTCTTTATGGTTTGTGTTGATGAAGTAGCGAGTAACAACCTTTTCTCTATGACAATTTAACATATTTTTATGATATGTAATATCTGGTGTGTTATACAATGGAAAGAAGAGTAATAAACCCTATATTGATTGTGAGTATCAGGAGAACACTATCAAATTCATCCACCCTGTTGAAAAAGCTGTGCTTGAATTTTTTTTTTTACATTAGTAATAACAGAAGCAAGGTTTTTTTGTTCTTCACTGACAGGTTGTATGGAGAAGTAATTTTCAGCTCTCTTTGCAGACCTTCTGTGCATCAGCAAGAGAGAAAAGAAGTTTCTTTTCAATAAGCAGCATCATTACATGATCAGTCCCACAATTATAGTCCTGCATGCCCAGTTCTCTAAGAATATGCAGAATTACGGCGATGACATATGGTTTTCAGCATATTCAGGGAAGGGCAACAAAGCTGGCGAAAGGTCTGGAGAGCAAGTCTTAGGAGGAACTGCTGAGGGGTTGTTTAGCCTAGAGAAAAGGAGGCTGAGGGGAGACCTTATTGCTCTCTACAACTACCTGAAAGGAGGTTGTAGAGAGGAGGTGGGGGTTGTTCTTTTCTCCCATTTGACAAGTGACAGGGCGAGAGGAAATGCCTTAAATTGTGCCAGGGTAAATCTAGGTTAGAAACCAGGAAGAACTTCTTTACAGAGGGGGTTGTGAAGCATTGGAACAGGCTGCCTAGGAGGTGGTGGAGTGCCCATCCCTGGAGGTGTTTAAAAGCCGTGTAGGTGTGGTGCTGAGGGACATGGTTTAGGGACCCTGGCAGTGCAGGGTGAACGGTTGGACTCGATGACCTTAAAGATCGCTTCCAACCAGATGATTCTATGATTCTATGACAACTCTGTAATGCCATTGTTAAAATTTCAGGTGTGTTCTCTAATCTTCTTTTTCCCCTTTAGGAACTACTCAGAATTTGTTTCTTTTGGAAACATTGCTTCACATTGCCTCATGTGTCAACCCTCACCAGTGGCTGTCTGCCTTATCATTTATCATTTCTCAGAAGTGCCTATGGGTAGAAAGTCTGTGAGTGTGTAATAATTGTACCATAGGTATAGTGAGCATTACATACCAAATACAGCTTCAGTTCCAGTTAAAAAAACTTAGGTTCTGGTACCCTTCTGTAATCCACAGTGAGGTGTGCTGAGCTGTATTTTAATCTACCTTTCAAGTAGACAAAATTGTCTTTTCTCAGTCACCACTGAAGTTTGGGAGATGTGAAGGACTTGAGAATATTGAAGTACTGAGTGAGAGGTGTTAGCGATCTGAAAGGAAATTTGGGAATGGGCTTAAACTTGTATCTCAAAATGAAGTGTTTTGGGGGGTTTTTTTTGCATTTAGAACTCTGTGGGTGCAATTTAAACCACCACAACCACATGGGTAAAAGAAAACAAAACTGGGGGAAAACTAATCCCATTTCCTCTCCTTCCCTGCATATTGCTTTTCTCTTATAAATGTGGCTTTGAGGACACATTCATCACTTGTTTTCAGTGAGATCTTTGCAGCTAGCACTGAACAGCCTTCAAGCACATAAAGATGGATCACGTGAAAGGACAAAAACATGGACCCTGGGATGAAATCTCAAAGTCCTTTTTCCCTCCTGTCTGCTCTATCCCTCAGTCCTCATGGCAGATGACCCTCCTACTAGACATATATAATCAAATGTATGTTGCCTCTTGCTGAGTTTTAGGGTGACTGTCTGGGGCCTTGAATTTGAGCCCATCCTGTTAAGCTGATCTTGCTGAGGTCGGTGACTGGAATATTTTATTATGTATTACTAGTGAAATAAAATAATGAGAGTTTTTTGTTCATGTGGGAGTTGCTTTTAATTCCCTGCTATTTTTTTTCTTGCCTTTTAGCAACCCGAAGGCATGAAGGAGAGAAGAGAAAGAGAAAGATTACATCTGAGAAAAAGCAAGTCTCACAAGAGATCAGGAGAGAAATCAGAGCCAAGGAGAGAGCAAGAAGAAGAAAAAGGTTCAGAAGCTGTACCTGCAAAACACAACGAACAGTTTCCACCACAAGCAAGCATTGAGAAAGGATACTTATGCACAGGCAGCTAGAATGTGTTGAGATAATGAATTTTAACACTCCCCCTGAAGAGCTGAGGGAACATTCTTATTTTGTTTTGACTAGAAGAGGCCTGTTAGCTAGAAAAAACTCTGACCTGTAAAATAAAAGTAAAATTCAGCTGCATCATTGACACCATGTTACTAGTCTTTACTTTTGCCATTAGGAATGTGACCCTTGTCATAGGAGGAGTGTATCTGTAGCAAGTTCCAAGTTAGAAATTAACCACCATAAGAGGGTTTCAGGCAAATTCAGCATTGCAGCAGGGCAGTGGTGGATACGTTCATTTAAGAGGAGAGCACACATGTATACAAAGCTGTGCAAAGTCATCCAAAGCCTTATGTTTCTATTTTAATTGAAAACAGGTTTATTGATAGGTTTGGGAAGAAAAAAGTAGACATAAATGGCCACTTGCTTCCTGGCCCTGACATTCACTTAGATTTGTCTTGGAAACAGTTGTCTTTTTGGTTTGACAGTCTTCTGACCTCAAATTTATGGAATTAATAGAAGCGAAACCCACATATTCTCTTGCACACTTCCCCGGTATCT
>NW_010427487.1:9098-14593 GCF_000710305.1 Buceros rhinoceros silvestris | reverse complement strand
CTACCATTGTGCAATACGATCCTTGTTTCTCTGGCATCCCACAGCCCTCTCCTATGTGCTCAGTCTCATTTCCTCAGATACACTAGTTCTTTCTTCCAACTTCAACCTCATCATCTTGCTTCTTTTGTGGCCATCCCCCTCATAGCTACCAACTTTTTCTGCTACATCTCTAGTTTTGCCTCATCAAAATCTGAGCCTTGCTGAAAGTTCTCTGCTAGAAACAAGAGATGTTCTGCCTCTCATATTTCTATATAATCTCTTCAAGGGGTTGCCACACATTCAGGGTGAGGTATTGCAACGTTTTTCCCCCTTTCTCTCCTAGAACTAGGGCAAACCAAGGGAATGGGAACCAGCTCTCTCTATGGTGTTTCCTCTGGCTGAAGATCTCCTGAACTCATGTGTAAATCTCATCAGCTATACATAAGATTTCCTCCTATGAAGAGGAAATCCACCTCCATGTGCTCATAAACACATACACCCCCACAACCTTCCCATGCCCCTCTTCTTCAACACGCATGTCTTCCCTGCAGAGAGGAACACTGCCCTTTTTGGGAATAATTTCCCCAGTTCTGCTGGGGGGAAAAGTATAGAGAAAACTGCCCAGTATAGAGAAAACCTACTTTAAATAATACAGTTAAAGAAGAGTGAAGACTAATGAAGTCGTGAGCAAAAGTCAGTCTGCTGGGTATTCCTGTGGTTTTCTGTCATTAACAAAGATACTATTTTACTTTAGAGCCTTAATTTTGAATGTTCAAACTTTTAAAAGCTTAGGGCATCCTCAAAACTTTGTAACCCTTGTCTCCATTAAAGGATTGTTTTTCTTTTTAAGTAGGGCTTTGGGGGATATATAAGAAAACAATTGAACCCCTTCTGATGCTTGTAAATTGCTTCTTGTCTCATAACATATTAAAAACTAATAAATCTGACTCAAAAATGTTTCTATGCACAGTTCCTGTTATCCCCAGTCCAGATTGAATTTTCATTAAGTTTTTCTGTCTGTGAAAACTTCTCTGCAGATGGTTTTCCTTTTTAGCCTTAATTTGAAGACTACATTACAATAGACCTGAATAGAAAGGAACATGGCCAGTATGTCCAAGTTCCTCACATAAAACTTATCGCATACATCCTTTCATGTAGCAGCCTGCCCTCACATCTCATGAGAGCTGAATGCCATGGCTGCATAAGCTTTGCCTGGATTTCAGAGCAACAGCATCTTCCTCCTGTGTTCCAGCCAGGTTAACTCAACAAGCCCAGCAGAATTTGCAAAAAGCTTCTTGGTGAGACCAGCTGCTTGTTGTACACCACACCTGAAGAAACACCAAAAAGAGCTAAAATGAAAACCCACACGTGCTTGGCTCCAACTTGCTGTTTATCATCTCCTTCAAAGCACTGGCAAGCCTCACTGACACCAAGGCAGCCTAGCAGGTCTGCCTGCTCCCGTTTATCACTGAACCCCATCTCTCAAATGGGAGAGTTTAAGTGTTTATGTTCTTTCCGAAATGGCTTGTCAGCCCTGTGGTACGACTCTGGAAACAGAAGCTTTCAAATAATGTCCTCAACACTGTCCTCTTTAAATCACTAAAAACGTTTACTCAGAAGTCAGTAATGACTGATTGGACCAGCAGCCCTTTCCAGTTTATCCCACATAGTCTGATACAATGGCATAACTTAGAAAGAATGAAACTTGCATGGTAGAATGAAATCGTTCTCCATGTAAATTAGCAATTATTCCATAATGAATCAGACGTTTGGGAAGGAAGGTAATCACCCAAAGAGGAATCTGATTGCATTGGCATGGCTGATATTTCTGTTACTGCAGAAAGTGGAATTGAGATACATAAGTAGTTAGAAAGACTCCAGATCAGAGTCCAAACCTTGGACATGAAGGGGGTCCCTTAGTGGGAAGCAAAGACAAAGGGACCAAAAATTATCTTTTATAAAACACTCATTAACAAGTAATGTTGAAAACCTGAAACAGTTTTACAAGAGAGAGGAACCAGCAGGCAGCAGATACTCCCACTGATACTCACAGGCTGACGCTCACACTGTTGGCCGTCTACTGAAAGCTGACGTGACTCAGAAACATATGAAGGATATTCTAGACTTGCTGTGTCTCATGGGTGGGATACCATGGTCTGGTAAACCAATCTTTTCTGTGGGTCCCTCCCAGTGCTTCAGGCGAACCAGAAAGTGCTGCTGTGGGAAGTTAGGGCATGGGTACATACACATAAGCATTTCAAGAGCAAGAACCAGTTTCGCACCAGTGTTTTCTGAGAGGGCTAAGAAGAGAAAGTCAAACGTGGTTACCTCATCTTCCAGGTGGGCATTCCCAAAGCAAAATATTTATGCTTGTGTGCTTCTGAGGTACTGTTTAATTGCAGCATGGTTTGGAGGATGGATTACATTTCGGGTACTTGTTAATATGTCACATATTAGTATATAAAATGCCAGACCCCACAAAGGCAAAATGAAGCGATAATTATTATATTTATGCACGTGATCACAACAATCCTTTCTGGGGAAAAAAAAAAAGTGAAATAAATAAGTGCATAAGTAAGTAAACCAAAACAATCACTTTTATAACTGAACAAGAATATAATACCCATTAAAAAAGAAACCTATTATTCCATATGAAAAAATGAAAATGTTAATCTGTACTTTTTTTGTTCTTCAGCACAAAAGAAGGTATTTGGGTAAGCTCAGCCCTGGGTCTGAATGCATTCACGGTACGTATGAATAGTATAATCACATAGAGATATAATCAAACCCGATAACCAAAACTATTCACAGAGAAATGAATCATAGTCATGGGACCTCGAGTTTATACAGCCATCTGCGAAAATCACTGAAAACAAACAGGTCTTGAAATACATCCAGAAGGATATTGCAGCCAAAATCTAGTCATTCAACGAGAGAAGTGAATATCGAAATCCAACAAACTTCATAGAAAACCATAGAATGTTTTGGATTGGAAAGACCTTCAAAGGCCGTCTAGTCTAACTCCCCCTGCAGTGAGCAGGGATGTCTTCAATTAGATCAGGTGGCCCAGAGCCCTGTCCAGCCTGACCTTGAATGTTTCCAGGGATGGGGCATCTACCACCTCTCTGGGCAACCTGTGCCAGTGTTTTGCCCTCACTGTAAAAAATTTCTTTCTTAGATCTAGTCTAAATCTCCCCTCTTTTAGTTTAAAACCACCACCCCTTGTCCTGTTGCAACAGGCTTTGCTAAAAGGACTGTCCCCATGCTTCTTATAAGCCCTCTGAAAGGCCGCAATAAGCTCTCCCCCAAGCCTTCTCTTCTCCAGGCTGAACAACCCCAACTCTCTCTGCCTGTCCTCATGGCAGAGGTGCTCCAGCCCTCTGATCACTTTTTGTGGCCCTCCTCTGGACCCTCTCCAACAGTTCTTGTTGTGCCTGCGGTTGTTGTGCCAGAGCTTTGATTAACTCTGTATGAACAAATGCTAAAACAAACATATTCATAATAGAAAACATTGCTCGTAGAATGTTGATTTTCATTTACTCTGTTGTTTTAGATTGGATTGACAGATAACATTCCTCCTAGAATATATTAGAAGGATCCCTCTGAATCCTAGCCCAGTCTCTACCGTACTTTGGAAAAAGGTAACCTCTCTCAGCTGTGTCTTGTCTCTGAGGCCAGGCAGAAAATAGGAGGAAAAAAGTGATACGAGGAGCATCAAAGACCAATATTCTACCATATTTGACGCGTTCTTGTCCTTCTTATATGTTCGTCAAAATGCTTCAGTTCTTACAATTTCTAAACTGATTGGTAGAGTTTTGATGTATTGAGAAGCAAAACTTGTGACAGTTGTATATGAATTTTCATCAAAAAGCTGAGGGTGTCCTTAAAAAGAGTCCTCAGCCTGCTGAGTTAGTCCTGTTCCTGATACTGAAGTATCAAAAAGGAGCTCTGTTTTTGCTCCAAAGCTTCAGCAGAAGGATTCATGAACACCATTCATGAATTCACATGGGCTTCCATGAAACCATATCCCATTATATGAGGTGGATGCAACCCTCCCTGGACCTTTATGCAATGGATCTCGGTTCATATTCTCCTCTTCCTATATGCACAAAATACATCTTCAATGTCTTTCATAAGCATTTTAGATCTAATGGGTCTACTCCCTGAGGATCCCTACACAGATAATTTTGGCTGTCAGAAAGCAGCTAGAGTGATTTTAGGTTAGCCTTCCCACAGGTAGCACACATTTATGCCTGGGAGAGAGGAATGGTCAGGGTGTTCCATGTTGATGGTTCGAGCAGCAATAGAAGGTCTTCAGAGAGAACAAAGTAACTTTGGGCTGCTTTCACCTGCACAAGAGCGGAGGTGAAATCACAGGATGTTTTGCATTCCAGAATCTGGAATGCAAAAAAAGATTTCATTAACTCCTTCTCCATTGTGCTAAGTTCCACCTACCTACAGCTAGAGACAATGCTACTTCAGACAACAGATTTTCCATTCCTTTAATGCCTTTTTGCATGGAACAAATGTAGTCCCACAGTAGCATAATACAGGTCTCAACTGTGTGGTCAACAGAGTTCAACCACAGTGTTCATCACTCATTCATGGTACTCATTACAATTTGTTTACCTGATAAATTACCTAAGCAATTCTAGGTTGATTTCATTTAAGACTGTTAAAAATTTCCTTTCACTTGAAGGAGGAAGATTTGGATCCATGCGTTATTTGTCATGATGTCTTGTTCTGGCAGCAGCACAGAACTTCACTGCATGCACAGCTTTCAAAGAGGTATCACGACAACGTCTCAGGGCCTTATTTTCTGTTACTTGCAATGTAGAGAGTAGGGGAAGGGGTTTATGTATCAAATTCTCCAGACCTTGACTAAACCCTGAATGCTGGTGACTGAAAGAGATATGTCTGTGTATTGAAGCTGCTGCAGTTACCAGGTGCTGCCTAGAAGCGCAGAGAATCCTCAGCATCATCTTTAATGGTTTTCAGCAAAATTTTGCACCTATGGCAAGACCAAAGGTGAGGACGATGGGCCACACTGGAGTTGCTGCAGCCAGCATGTCTCATTCTTTAACTGTATGAGTGGAAAGGGGGAACACCAGTGCTCTGATAGAGCTGCAAGCAGCTGGGCATTTCAATGTTTGCAGTTCAGAGCTGGCACTGCCAAGAATGAACATAGTTTTTCTAATTCCTGGCTAATCGATGTTTAAGAGTTCAGTCAGTGTGACTCACTATGTAGAGATAAGTTTTGTTGTATAGCTGGTGCCTTTATTGATAACCTCAGGAATGGGACCAACGACTAAGCACTCCTGTCTTTGGAGGTGGTTTCTGTATGTGGCGTCTGAGACATGCTAGTGGAGTGGACTGAGAGAAACATGTGTAACTGCTATTCTAGCTGTACTTTCAAACACAGAACCTTACCTCAAGACTTTGTGGTCTGGTATCAAATTAGGAAAAAGAGAAAGTTCTGGATAACATATTATTATTATTATGGAAAAAAATTAAGT
>NW_010427487.1:0-8998 GCF_000710305.1 Buceros rhinoceros silvestris | reverse complement strand
CTGCTGAAGTTATGCTAGTTATAACAGGACTTCATTCCATGATAGTATCCTCACTGACTTAATACAACTGATTCAGTAAATGTTTGGGGCCAGGGATCTTAATTTCTTAATGGAACATATCAGCTATACCTCTCAAAATTCCTGGGAAATAGCAGGAGTTCCTGCATTAAAATCCTGTTTGCTAGTGCACTTTTCCATTTGCTTTTGACAGTGTATTCAAAAGTGGATGCTAAAGAAACCAATCTGTCCAACATGTCATGTCAGGTGCTTCTGTAAAGTCAGTGGCAGGCTCTTGTCACTGGTGAGGAAGGAGTCAAGAAGAGAAGGTCCTTTAGGACTACAGGAGGGAAATATTCAAGGCTTGACTCCTGCTACAGAAGAAGAAAGAAACCAAAACTTTACTCGGTGGATGAATGCATTACAAGGTTGTGTTATAAGTGTTGTAACTTGTTATACAGTTCAGAGACAAACTTTGAAGATAAAAACTAACTCCTAACTCCTTCTGCCTGTATGTGTCATAGAAATGTGCCAGTGTTCAGGGCAGAGGTAACAATATTTTTACAATTCTATCGACAGTGTAAATAAAAACTACACATTTGCTACAAAATACATTGTTTACAAGTTATTTCACCTATTGTCATTAAAAGGTTAGCTAACATTTATAGCCATTTTCCAGCAGAGGGAGTCTGTCGATACGGCATGAGAACATGCACTGCAGGCTGCTGCACAAGTTTAAGATTAGAACTCAGTACAGTGCCAGTGGGAGACAACAGCAAAACCCCCATAACCCAGAACACAGGACTGTATGGTCAAATTTTGTCCTGTGCTGTTCATATATCTTTTGTTGTTATGGAGGAAATCAATACCATTCTGAAACACGACAGAATTTGTCTGGTATATAAGTACTCTGGTATTTACCCTGTGGTCAGCTTGATCTCACTCCTAAAACCCTGTCTTGCTGAATCATTAGCTGGCAGCTCCCTGCTGCAGCTGTTTCCCAAACTGTCCTCTTGATCTGCCCTCCATCTGCAGGATGCAGCCCACACTCCCCTCCTGTACAGATCAAGAGCTGCTGGTGCAGCTCTGTGTGCCCACAGCCCCCTGCACACTGAATGCCCAGGTTGGAACAAAGGGGTGAGCAGCAATCCATGCAGAGGAACAGAGGTCCCCATGGCTGCTGCTTTTCTTGGGGTCAATGGGTGACCTGCATCAGAGTCAGCTCGCTCAGCTTCTGCCCAGGGAGCTGCTTCTCCTCTACACCCAGCCAAGGTTCTCTTCACCTCTGCGACAGCCCTGGGATTCAGCAGCTTCCATCCCACACCCTGAAACCAAGGTGGGTTGTCTGCCCATGCTTCTCTGAAGCCTTCCACAGATACTTGCACACAGCTGGTGAGCTGCTCCTGTCAGCTGAAATATCCCTATCATTACTAAGGGATCTGCTGCTCCCAGTGCTTGGTTGTGCTTTCTGTATTTTCAACGTTAAACACAAGACAGCTTTTGAGAAGCTCTCCCCTAATCCTTACTATAGGAAAGATAATGTATTTATTGCTCAAGGCTTATTCTAACAGAATAATCAGATGTGATACAAGAATTTTCTTAGTGAGAAAAAGCAATAACATTTTTTTTCTTATAAGCAGCACATGCTATAGCATAAATATGTAGAAAGATTAATTAAAGCCTTTGCTTTTTGCATTTTTTTTAAAAGGAACATTTTCCTTCCAGAGTGTGTAAGTTACATTTAGAAGGTCTGTGCAAGTTTTCATTAATAGTTTCATGACTCTTCTTCACTTGTCAGGTGTGTGGATTAACCTTCAAATCCAGATCTCACACTGCCTTAACTAGCAAAAAAATCTTCATTACTCCTGTTTTCCTATGTAACGACCATACCCCCGAAAAAACCCACAATAAAACATTACAAGTACTTCTCATATACAACATAGCTGAAAATAGGTTATATTTTAAAATATATTTCAAAACATCTCCCTTCTTCAAATGGAACCTCTGCTCTACCACAGTCCGTAGCAGAATGAGCCGAATGGCACATCCACCTGCATTTCAGCTGGTCCAGTTCAGAGTCTGACCGACGCAGAGAGATTTGTAACACTTTGCTAGGCTGTGAGCTGTGATGGTGAAGGGCAGGGATGCACTCCTGTCAGGCAGCTTTTCTTTGAGGGTACGTCTGGCTGCTGGACAGAAAAAAGCAGCTGGGGAGCAGCAGGAGTCTTCAACCACTCGCTTGTTTGCACAGTTACTGTAAGTTACAGTCCCTGACCTCTCACTGTTATTTCAGAGGAAATCTGGAGACATAAAACCATACTGAGTTTCATTCTTCTAATACGTATGAATATGCTAATTGCAGGGGGATTACTCATGGTTGTGAAACAAAGTACAAATGGACATGTTGGCAGGATCAGTTCCCATGTTCTCTCAAATAAAGAAATACATTTGCTCAGGAACAAAAATGAGGTAAAACAACTGAATTTCTTAAAACAATAGAAGTAAGTGACAAGAATGGAAAAACAAAGCAGATGGTAGATTTTTTTCTTCTCTTTTTCAATTGAAAGAGGATGTTCTGGCTGGGAACTTCAGCAACAGACTCAGGATCAGAAACCACCCCTTTTCTATTTACTCCAATCACTGGCTTGCTAAATTGGTCATTTCATTTTTATTGTGCCTCTTCATCGAGGTACTTAATAACATTTTTCATATATATATATAAAATACATCTATTGACATGTGCTGACAATTAGATGTTTGTAACTGCATCTCCCAGGAGAAGTGTGCTGTACTGTAGGTTTCTGCCCACCAATCCCCCTGCCTGGTCACAAACTATTTTTCAAGCTGTCCCTGGGTTTCTCTGCTTTCCCTCAATGTTCTTGCCTAGAAACACTGTTCTTCCCGCCACTCCCCTGCTTCCCTACCACAGCCTTTTCCTAGAATGTTGCTTAGCTGACTGCCTGTAATCCCATTGCATTAACCATCCCCCTATGAGTTCAAACTCACGTTCAAGTGTGCCTGTGTTTATAAGGTGTCTGTGCCAATATATACTAACTCACAGGCCAATAGAAATCTCAGTGCTGTGGGAAACCAGCATTGGCGGAGAGGTGAGACCAAGTGGGAGCCAGCGCTGTGGAAGTAGCCCTGCCTGCACTGGCAACCACCTGGGCTCCTGGATTAAAGCAAAGGAGAGGAAGAGCCGAGTGAGTGAATGCCAAAGCACTGCTGCAGCTGTGTCTTGGTGGCTGGCTTGGGAGCAGGGTCACCTGAGGCCATGGATAAGGAGCTCCGGCTGGGGTTTTGGGCCATCTGATTAGGATGTCTCTGGGAAAGATTGTGATAGAAAGAGCCCAGAGCTGCCTCTGGGAGGAAGCTGGTTTGCGAGAAGTGTTTTGTGTTGATGGCCAGGACCCGGGATGAGGTGCTGTAAATTCAGGTGCTTCTGGAGGGCAAAGATGGGCTGAGCAACAGTGAGGCAGGAGACTGAAGGAATGTGTGGCTGTGCCTAAGGACCTGGTTGGGAAGGACAGCCACCAATGGGAAAGAAAGCATTTGTCTCCAGGCAATATTGTGCCTGGGCACAGAAACTCTGTGATGTTTGAGTTGGCTGCTTCGTTATTAGTGCTTCTTCTCTTTCATGTCTGTTGTACGTGTGTGTGAGGAGATTTTTTGCACCAGAACTTGTCTGGCCCTGGTGTCCCATGGGGTGAAGACTGGTACCTGCCACGCTGCTGGAAAGCCAAGGGAAAAGGGGAAAATGGTCCCAGGAGGCAATGCAGCAGCACTGCCTTTCTGACCTCCCCATCCCTCCATGCTCACCTCCCACAGCTGTGCTCCTGCTCTTGCTTTCTACCCTTCCCCTGAAAAAGCATTTTCCCCTCTTTCTCCTTAAGCTGGGCTACAGCTGGTGCTTTTCATATCACTGCTCAGCTGGCCAATTTTCTTGTCCTTTTCTTTCCCCCTCATGACTCCATCCAGAGGGTTGTTCACCCTGATGTCCTCCCCTGGCTAGCCTTCTCTCCTGACTCACCCAAGGTACGTGCAGAATACAGCAAGTGAGTCAGAGAGAACAGAAATTAAAAAACAATGAGGAAGACAAAGTTGCATCATAAAAAATGTTGAAATAACACCATTAGATTTGCAAAGTTAAGCTCTCAAATGCTGGACAAATTCTGACCTAATGCTGCCTTTGGAAGTGTAGTTCAGCCCTCTTTTTCCTTCCCCCACGCAACGCGTGTTATGTGACAGGGTTTAATCGTTTGACTGCATAGTATTTTTCCCACAGGACTAGAGCCTCCGTTAGTATAACTGCAGGACAGTGTCTGGGAATGAAGCCGGTCTCCACATTTCCTGGACTAAGTGTGTGACTAGGAGTCCTATTTATCACCACACAACTCAGACAGAGTGCTGAATTCAAAGCCGGCAGCTGCTTCGTGAGTTTTCCTGGGGTAGCTTTCCTACAGCCTCTGAATGTTTTGCAAACATGATTATGATCACAGTATGCATTAGAAGTGAGGGGATGCTATCTCCAGGGAACTGGGAACTTTTTATTATGATTCACTGTACCTTTTTGAATACTTCCTTGGCCCTAACATTTGTTCAAAATATTTTATATTTTAACTAACTGATCTAGCAGACTTGATTTGCTGTTCTGAGTGCTTGGTGCTTCTATAAATCTGTAACCTAGGTGTCTCCTACCAGGTGTTCCAAAGTAAGAAAGAATCAGCCGAAAACAGACAGGCAGGTAGCTCAACCAGAAATGGCCGAGGAACCTGATGGAGGCAGAGAGTTGCCAGTTCTTCCAGCTGCTGTTTCTTTCCTCAGCTAGTGGATTATCCCCTATTTTCCCACAGCCCCCTGCCTTATATTTCCACGTCCCAATTTCTGCAACAACTGATAATCTAAGTCTTGGCTTGGTATCTGACCCTGTACTTGACCAGACAAGCTTTCCACTGCCTGACACTACTGAGAAGTTACACTGTTGTAGAGTTGTTTGACTGATCTGTTGCTGACCGTCGCCCACTGACAAATGCCAGGTTACCACACGTAATTTTCCCATGTGAATAATCTCTTACTTTCTAATATGAAACTTGCTTCATGAGCAAGTTTTCCTTCCTTCATGAGCAAGTGTAATAAAAAGAAATGTCATTCCATATTCTGGGAGCTGACTTTCAGACTTTCTGTGTTTTCATTTGCAGCCTTAAAACCATCTTTGCACTCGTTCAGCTGATACATGACAGAGAAATAATAAGCAAAGATTCTTAATCTGCAATGTGGGGACAGGAATCATCGTTTTTATACATGTTTGTACTGTAAAAGACCTCACTTGCACAGCTTTCAGGGTCAAGGCATATATTAATTTTAAGTACTGATGTTCTGAGAAGAAAAATGTTTGGGCTCTGCAAATTGCTTTCTCCTAGTGCTTCTGCTATTCCCAGATTTCTCTGCTCTGAATCATCATTATGCAGAAACAGAGAAGTGTGGGGAGAAAATTCTAACCATTAATGGGCTTGGCATTTCTGGTTTTGTTGCACTGGATTCCCCATGTCAAATTGCTAAATTACTTCAAAGGACTCTACGCAACTTCAAACATAGCCAGTTACCCATGAATTATAGATCGTTTCAGATATTGCACCTGCAGTCATTGCTGTTCCACTCTTAATGGGTAAGAAGATCTCTTCCGACTATTTTTCTCTGTGGTTGTTTTTGCATGTTCTTCTAGATGAAAGGCTTTCTTAAGGGAGGGAGTACAAGCTAGGAGTCAGCTTGCCCAATTTCTGATTAATGCACAGTAAGGATACAAACTTGAAAATAAAAGTTTCTTGAAAGTTTCTCATAGAGGCTACTCGTAAAAAAAAAAAGAAATGTACTTCAAATAACAACAATGTAATTAACAATTATAAAAACTAAAGATTTTTTGAATGCAATGTATAATGTAACAGTAATTTTTAACTGATGGCAGAATTAGACCTAGAAGCATTTTTACACTTTACACATGTAAACCTGTATCTTCTAAATCCGTCCAAGTATCCCTACTAGCACTCCAAAAATCAGACTGTCATAAAACAGGCCTTTGTATTGAAATTCACTCTTTATCTATTTTGCTTCTTACAAGTTGTACTGAAAACAGAATGTCAATGTTTGTTTTTTCCTCAAGGAATAGCAAATGCATATATTCACTTTTTTTTTTTTCAGGTGTTGCATAAACTTTGCAAGGCCAGAATTATTGGTTTAACTTTCTGATCACTGTCTGGAGATTAATTATTTTATCAGTGTCAGCTACATTTCTATGCTACATTTCATCAGCAGTAAGTTAGATGTTGTGCTACAGACATACCTACGAACAGCACATTTCAGACTTGAAGTGTCCAAGGGATCAGAGAGACATTTTACTTCAGTTTTTACAGTTGCATGTCATGAATATGTCCTGTTGGACTGGACTAGGTTCAGAAGGTCTGTGGTTATCTTTGTCCCCTGACTGTGCAGGGCCATGACCTTGCACATCTCTAGTCTATAACAATGATGGAGGCCAGGCGGCCTCCTCGGGAGGCAGGTTGGCATGAATGCAGCCAGGCAGCGTAAGAGCAGCAAAGGCCAAAGGCACAGAGGGTGGCTGTGAGAGCCCTGTGGAAACAACTCAGAGAGCGAGGTTATGGTGGTATCTGCTTCCACTGTTTGCTGAAGGTCACCTCAAGTGACTAGGCTGAAACTAGCTCATCTGCCTCCAAGTGCTAGCATTCGCCTTCTGGGCCAAACTGCAAACGTTACAATAATCCTAAAACATGTGTAACTAATTTGTCTACAACACACTCATGAGTTTTTGGATTAAGGCAAAGATGTGTGACTGTGAGCAAGTGGTGAAGTACAGAGATACAGCTGATGCCAGTGACCGACGCCTATGATAACTCTGATGAAGTAAAAGAACTGGGTGCCATACTAAATGCAATGTAATAGACCTGCTGGGCTCAGAGCCACAGATATTTGGCCTTGTAATGTTTCATTCAGGTAATGTCTGAAAACTGGTTCAAACATTACTTGCAAATTCATCTCACAGCATTTCAGTTAGCCATGAAGAACTATTTCTCTGACTTGCTCTGGTGTGTTGCTCCTTATCAGTAGTGAACAACCAAAAAAATGCCTATAAAAGTCTTCTTTGCAGGCATCTTAGGGACTCAAGCCCAATGGAGATTTATTTGAAGTATGATCCTTAACGATTTCAGTGAATGCTATTTACTTTTACTCCAGCAAGAATGGAGAGATTCCTAAGTATGAAGGAATTTTTGAGTTGGGTGACCAGGAGGACACAACAGCATATGGAAATATTAAGGGTTTTTTTGTCAGATGCGCAGCTATAAATGATGCACCCGGGGTTTATTGCTCAGAAGAGCTTGCTTTTCTGTTTTAGAAACTACTGTTTGATCTTGTTCTTACTAAGTTGGAGAGGATACATGGTCACTGTACCATAGAGCAAAAGCAATGTTAATCACATCAAACCCATGCCATTCAAGTATTGAACTGTTGTCCAGAATCATTCATTGCACAGACCTAACACTCACTACAACATTATGCAGGAAGAGAAGTGGAATGGATCCAATGTGTTGTTAGTTACAAACCAGTAAACTGGACCTATGGGTAATTTTAACTGTCTTTTACAGTCACATTGTACAAAGCAATCCTGAACAGGCAGGAAAAGAGCTGTGATCTGAGCAACTCTTTTTCACTTATTTTACTTAATTTTTACATATTTTCTTTAAGGTATTTGCCCTTGTTTGCATTAATTCTCAGAATACATTGTCCAAGCAAGTAAGACAAATGTCACATCATTTCTTGCCTCTTTAGACCAGCCAGGGTTTGGGAAGCACATGTAATCCCTCCAGAGGTGGGTGGATGCGCTATTGCTTCAGCTAGAGAAGGGCTCAAATTGCCTGCCTGTGCATCAGGCATGCATCCTAAGTTCGGGACAGGTACAGTGAATTAATTTCCTAACTTTGGACTATGCTAAAGAGAGTAAGACAAAAACGAAGGAAGGTCTGAACTTGACTGAAAGTAGCAGTGCTGTTGGCCTCTTGTTGACTTTTGGTAAAAAAATTGCAAAGGATGCCTTGTTGTTTCTGTAGTCCCTAACAGTTTTTACAGAACATTCTATCCACACATTTCTCTGTGGTTACTTTAATGCACAATGCAACTGTCCTTGCAGGAGTGCAGAATCCCTGCAGGTTTCTGGGATGCTAATTGAAGTTTTTGACATCAGAGACAGTAATCGTTACTTCAAATTGCTTTTAAGTCATCTTAAGTATGGATGGAAGTGAGGAATCCCAGGAAGTGATTTTTGCTCCACTGCCAAGGCAAACACATCAAACCAGTGGTAAGAGATGAAGTAATTACAATTATCAGTTTCATTGACTGATTTAGCTCCTTCTAACCAAAACCTCTTCTGCAAGAGAAGGATATCCATTATTTAGGAATTAATGCCATTATGTGAGATGCATTCTGCTGTCTAAAAAACAACTGCAAAAGAAGTCACTCAAACCAAGAAATGGAGTAGCTACCACAGAGTCTGTGTTTCTCAAACACTGTTTACAGAGAGGTGGTCCTTCTGGAAAATGTTAATTGCCTTTTTCTCCGTACTCCTTACGTCACTCAACCTGCAAAGGCATCTGCTTGCCAGATGCTGAAGGGTATTTGCTGGAGTACTATTTATCTGATAGTGAAAGTGTCACTTCATACTAAAGAGACAAACATGGAACTCTCTGAGAAGATAACCAAGGGTGAAAACTGTCATACAGAAATGCACTGTTGATCCAAGTATCAATCTGTACATGTAGTTAACTTCATCTACATATTTCCCAAAGCAAAAAGCTTTCGGCGCCTGAAAAGCAGAAATCTTAAATTAGGGGATTTGGGAGGGGTCTCAGAATTTAGTCTAAGTCATGACTAGCTGGTGGGGAGAATAGCCTTGGTTGGCTTGGAGCCATAGAGTAGGATGGCAACACAAGAGCTT
>NW_010427486.1:0-1611 GCF_000710305.1 Buceros rhinoceros silvestris | reverse complement strand
TTGCCCAGGAGCCGGCAGTGACCCAGAAGATCTTCAGGAGGGCCGTGGCACCTTGGAACATTATCTCAGACAGCTCAGTCCCCCGGGGCTGCACTGTTGAGGTGCTCCGACGTCATTTGGATCCTGAATCCATTGGAAAGGAATTGATGAACTGTCCGTTCTGTCCCAGCTGAGGAATATTGACTTAGGAGCAGTCAAGGCTGCCTTTGGGCTCGGTGCAAATCAGGTGGGTGGCCTTTGAAAGCCACTTCACCTCTGGCAACAACCTGGTGCTCATGAGCTGGATGACAGAGGCAGAGGCAGCAGCTCGGGGTGGGTTGGGCAGCAGCTCCAGGAACTGCCTGAGAATCTCCCTTCCTCCCCAATGGCCTGAGCCTGGACTGTGGACAACTGTCCCACCCCTTGGGCCAGCACTTTGGAAGGAATGTCTTCCTCTCTTGCAGCCACCAGTGTCTCTGCTGTTCAGAGTCAGCTGCTTCTGCCCAGGGGAAAGGGAACTGGTGGCTTACAGCACATGGCGCCTGTGGGTCTGTCTGTGGCACCAGATTCATGATGAAAGAGCTGTTGAGCTCAGCTGGTCCCTCAGAGCACCCTTCTCTGGTGGGGTTGCTGTGAGCTCCAGAACAGTAGGTGCCAATGGCTGCCATCAGAGTGCACCGGTGACAAGATCGCACCGGCCAAGACTCCCTGGTTCCCATCCATGAGCTGATCTGAGCGCTGGGGAGTAAAGGAAGGATCAGGGAGACTCCTTCACCCTTTAACCTTTAAAGCTGCTGCTCTGAGGATGGCCGACTCAGTTTGGTTCTCGGGCAGGGCTCCATTTACACCCCCAGCGAGCAGGAGCTCTGGTCATTCTCATGAGTTGGGGCAAACCACAAGACAGAGGCAGGCTCAGGGCCTAGACCGCAAGTAAGGGCCCCAAGTAACAGCCCTGAGGCTTCGAGATGATCTTCATCAGGCGTCTGTGCAAGACCTGATCCTTGCCAGTTCCTTGTCAGGGTGCCTGTACCTGCCACCGAAGGGCGCTGAGGGAGCCGGTGGAAGGGCTCACCAAGCCACTGTCCATGATCTACCAGCAGTCCTGGCTAACGGGGGAGGTACCAATCAAGCAAAGTTCGTTGGGGCCGGATTGGAGCCACCCCAGGGTTCTGAGGAAGCTGGCAGTAGGGCGCACCAAGCCACTGTCCATGATCTACCAGCAGTCCTGGCTAACGGGGGAGGTACCAATCAACTGGCGGTTGGCCAATATGACACCCATCTCCAAGACAGGCCAGAAGGAGGACCCAGGGAACTCCAGGTCTGTCAGTCTGACCTCAGTGCTGGGGCAAGTCATGAAGCAGATCATCTTGAGTGCCATCACATGGCATCACAGGGCAACCAGGTGATCAGGCCCAGTCAGCATGGGGTTATGAAGGGCAGGTCCTGTTTGACCAAGTTGATGTCCTTCTGTGACAAGGAAATGGCCTTAAGTTGCACCAGGGGGTTTAGTGGATGAGGGAAGAGCTGTGGCTGCGTCTACCCAGACATTAGTCAGGCCTTTGACACTGTTTCCCACATTGTCCTCCTGCAGAAACTGGCTGCCTCTTGCTTTGAGGAGGCACCTCTTCACCA